>NC_090654.1:117445629-117745629 GCF_040937935.1 Hyperolius riggenbachi | reverse complement strand
AAATGTAAAAAAGAAATGTTTTTCTGTAAATGTTATTATGCTGCTGCATTTCTTTTAGACCAGAGAGAACGTTTTGAGTTCAGGTCCACTTTAATCATTGTCTCCTGTCACTAAGGATGACATGAGGATGACAGAGTGCAAAGGTGGCCACTAACAATACAATTTGCTGAACGATCTTTTATGAACGATTAGAAATGATCGTTTGTGACTACTAAAGGTAAAAATCTACCAACCAATCAGATTAGTAAAATCTATCTGCTTTTTGGATTGATCCCATCAATCTGATCAGATTGTTTGTATGGGGTTTGTCCATTAGAAGTCCCAAACAATAATTTCTGATCCTTCTTACAAAGAATCATTCGTAAACGATTGTTCTGCAAATTGTATTGTTAGTGGCCACCTTGAGATGCTAATGACAGTAAAAGGCCCCCCTCCCCATCCTATAGAAATCATGACCACTACAATGCGACACAATTTCAATTTTCTTTATTTAAAAAGTGTGTTTTCACGCAAATTAAGCTAAGAAATAAAAAAAAAAAAAAAGGAGCAAAGAAATCATATCCAATGTTGTATAATATACTAGCCGCCTTAGCCCGTTTAAAAACGGGCTCTAGTGTATTACCGCCACATGCGTGTGCACCCGCCGCACGTGCACAACCCCCCGCACATGCGCACCCACCGCAGAAGCACGCACGCACCAGTCAGCCCGCTGGCTGACGGGCCCGGTCCTCCTGTCCCAACGGTTCGTGCTGCGCACATGCGCAGTAGCAGAAAGCACGGACCTAGGGACACAGAGACAGTGTACGCAGGGACACTTGTCTCTTATTAGGTAGGATACTCAGTATATGGGGATATGATGAAAAGGGATATAGGTCAATGACCTGATGCAAATACTCAATTACAAGAAAAGAACTAGAATAGCCCTACTTAATGAACAAGAAATACAATTGTTATATACTATGGTGTATCTTGAGCAAAACTTTATTTCAAAAACCTGCAGTACAATAAAAGCAATAAAAATCAAGGTGTGGTTACAAGATCTCTGGATTTAACTAAGTGGATGTACAAAGCCAGAGGGGTTTAATATTTATTGATGCCTGGCATACAAATCATACAATTAATCCCCTAATATATAATGCACAACTGTTGTTCTCAGAATACACTGCACTGTCCAAAAAAACGTTACCCCACCGCACCAGTCTATTATACATAACTTTATTATGAGCGCCGTGGTCGGTCAGTATAAAACAAGTGCATCAAGAGAATCCAAGCCGTATATACGTGTTTACATACAGTAATATAACAATCCTAGACTGTCAGCAGCATAGTTATAGGAGAACTGACATGAATAGTGAGCCACAGTGAGCCAGCACAGCAGGCTGCACGTGTCCATACATCACCAGCTCGAGGTATCCACAGCATGGCAGCTACCCGGCCGGTGTAGTGAAAAATTTTGCTACCCATCATACTTTGCAACTTGCCATAGAGGACAGTGTATGTGTAGGCGTGGCTCCTCTCTGTTAACACCCCTGTAATTTTTTGCAACCACAGATCCCATTGAGCTAGAAGGGGGATTGTTCCCTCCAGGGGGGGTTATTAGTTGAGCAAGAGGGGGGATTGTTCCCTGGGGGGGGTATTAGTTGAGCAAGAGGGGGATTGTTCCCTCCAGGGGGGGTTATTAGTTGAGCAAGAGGGGGGATTGTTCCCTCCAGTGGGGGTTATTAGTTGAGCAAGAGGGGAGGGTTCTGTGTGAGAATAGGGTTTGGTTGGGTTGCATTTTCTGATACAGATAGGTTAAAGTCAATGGTTAGGTTGCACTTTCTGATAGCTATACCTTTAACCACTTGCCGACCGCACGCTTATACCGTGCGTCGGCAAAGTGGCAGCTGCAGGACCAGCGACGCAGTACTGCGTCGCCAGCTGCAGGCTGATTAATCAGGAAGCAGTCAATTCACGGCGGGGGGCTCCGTGAATAGCCTGCGGGCCGCCGATGGCGGCTCGCAGGCTAAATGTAAACACAAGCGGAAATAATCCGCTTTGTTTACATTGTACGGCGCTGCTGCGCAGCAGCGCCGTAAGGCAGATCGGCGATCCCCGGCCAATCAGCGGCCGGGGATCGCCGCCATGTGACAGGGGACGTCCTGTCACTGGCTGCACAGGACGGATAGCGTCCTGTGCAGCCCCGATCCCCAGAGGAGACAGATAGGAGAGGGAGGGGGAGAATGTTGCCGCGGAGGGGGGCTTTGAGGTGCCCCCCCCCGCAACATGCCTGCAGGCAGGAGCGATCAGACCCCCCCTGCACATCATCCCCATAGGGGGGAAAAAAGGGGGGCGATCTGATCGCTCTGCGTGCCCGCTGATCTGTGCTGGGGGCTGCAGAGCCCACCCAGCACAGATCCCAACAAACAGCGCTGGTCCTTAAGGGGGGGTAAAGGGTGGGTCCTCAAGTGGTTAAATAAGTGCAACCGGTTGCAAAATTTGATAAAGTTGCAAAAAATTTCACCACACCGGAAACACATCCTCTGCGAACACACTAGCGACAGGCGGGCGAAGGTGGTGGACGTGTCTCTGGTCTGGTCTCTACTCAGGCGACATTTGTGGGCAGAAGTTGGGGACGATTAGAGGCATCACAACAAGTAGCATCGAGGAGCCAGCAGCCCGTTTGTCAGCCAAGGGAACAGCACTACTTGTGCCCGCAGCACCCCCTTGTGGCCGTCATAGAATAACCTTATTGTGTGCTAAGTGATTTATGTTGTTTTTTGAACGTGTAAATACATAGCGACCCCCGTCTGGTGTAGAGAATCGGCAGCGGGAATGTATGAAACCTCTGGGCGGCCGGTGGCCCTCTCATGCAGGTGTTCAGCATGCGTTAATGGGGAGGCGTGTGAGTTTCTTCTTTGCGCCCCGCTGCCAATACTCTGCAGCACGGGGGAATATGTTACCCCCTGATTACCTATACTGGGGATCTTCTGGCTGTATATATTGGGGAGTCAGTTTATATAGTGCAATCAATCCATCATCAGTATAATACATGCAGGGTCTTGTAATAAGACACATTGCAATATACCCTGAATTTATTATACTGATGATGGATCGCAGCATATGAACTGACTTTCTAATACACTAGCAGTAACCTAGGTGGCTGTTGTATCTCCTCTCCTTTACTGCTCATTGGATGATCATTTGGCTTGTGAGAACGTTACTTTCATTTGAGTTGAATACTGCAGGGGAGCGCTGCAAACATTATATATATATATCTATCTGAGATACAGCACTTTGGGCGCGAGGGATGGGATGCCATACATCACCTGACTGCATCATCAGCCACGTCACGTGGTAACTGGGTAAACAACCTCTGTGGAAGGACTAGCAGCGGCGGTGTTGTGTCTGATTACGCTGCCTGTGGATTTGCGCTGACCCGCATGCGCAGTAGGAGACTGTGCGGCCACAGTTCCTATTTAATTATGCTGCTGATGGTAAAATACTAAATATATCAGCTTCTTCACATCCCACACTCCCCAAATTTTCAGGGTAGGGAGGGGACCCCCCGACCTACCTCTATGCCAAATTGCAGCCCCCGAGACCCACTGGTTCCCGAGATAGGTTTCTCTAATCTATCTCCTGAACCAGCGGGGCTCGGGGGCTGCGATTTGGCATATAGGTCGTAGAACAAGGCGAAATGGGAAAGCAGAGGATGAGTTTCAGGAAAAGTTGGTAGCTTTTTTAGACCAAAACAGGGAAAGCGAAGGAGACGATGCAGACGAAACCAAAGGGACAGAAAAGTTAGAGGCGAGCTCCAGAAAGCCCAGCATGAAAGCTCAGGGGAAATTGAGAATTCAGCCTGTAAGAGGACAGAAGTAGAAGACAGTATGTCTTCTGGAAATAATGTAATAAACCTTACTGATGTCCACCTTGATGCCGATTGCATTAGCCTGTTATCCAAAGGTCTTACCTTTGCCCCCAACACTGGAGGGGATGAGTTTGTGGTATTTAAAGACCTCATTTTCTTTCTTAGACGGGTAGCTTTGAAATTGATGTTTGAGGATAAGCAGCCAATTAAGGAAATTGGATTGGAAGAGACACACTCTGAGGATCAAATTGAACATGTGGGTCAATGGTCTGTTAATGATAGAGCCTCCTTGAGAGACTTGGAACAATTACTAGATGAGGGGATGGGATACGATGGGGGGTCATTAAATGAACCCGAACACTTAAATCCCAACCCCCTAGACTTAAGAGCAAAATCAAAATGTATGCCTCAATTAAATCATAAATTAAAGGCTTTTAGAGATCTAGTGCAAAGAGACTTACAAAAAATTGCTTGGAAGCCTAATAACACCAATAATAATAAAAAAAGTAAAGATAATCTCACTCTGGCCGAAAGAAAAGCCCTTGATTTTTTGAAAAACAGAGAGGACATAGTTATACGTCCAAGTGATAAAGGAGGTAATGTTGTTTTATTGACTGAATCATTTTACAGAACTGAGTGTTTAAGATTACTCAGTGACACTGAGACATACATACGACTGAGAGAGAACCCATTTTTGACAATTAAGACCAAGGTAAACTTGCTGGTGGATAGTGGGAAGCAAATGGGGGTCCTCACGAAGGGAGAGGCTGATTTTTGCGGGGTAACCAGCTTCAGGACACCGATTTTTTATATCATCCCCAAAATTTACAAGTGCAGGGAGACACCTCCGGGGCGACCGATAGTGTCCGGCAATGAGGGTCCCCTTGAGAGACTTGGCAAATACCTTGATGGGAAATTAAAACCCATGGTTGAGGGTTTACCCTCATATGTCAGAGACACTGGTGATGTTTTGGTGGTCCTCGACAGTTTCCCTGTACTTGAAAAGGATATTCTGGTCAGTATTGATGTGGAGGGGTTATACACCTCGATACTACACGAGGTAGGGCTGGCGGCAACCGCGTCCTTCCTTCGTGAGCAATTCCCAGATTCCCCACAGCATAACCAGTTTGTAATTGAGGCACTACAAATGGTGTTAGAACTAAATTGCTTCGTATTTGATGGACGGTATTACCGCCAGGCCAGGGGCACGTCGATGGGGGCATCCTGCGCTCCGGCCTACGCTTGCTTACACCTGGGCTGGTGGGAGCGCAGGGATGTGTACCCCCTTGATCTCTTCCAGAGGTACGTCGGCCTCTGGTTGAGATTCATAGATGACGTGCTCTTGGTCTGGCGGGGAAGCATTGAGGAGTTGGAGATTTTCATGATGAAATTGTCGGACAATGGAAGAAACTTACGTTTCACATATGAGTACAGTAGGGATGAGCTATCCTTTCTGGATTTAAAAATCCGTAAGGAGAACGACAAGTTCATCACCTCCACATATAGAAAGCCCACCGCGGGCAATACTTTGCTCCATTACAAAAGCCATCATTTGATATCACAAAAGAGAGCGGTGCCAGGAGGTCAGTTTCACAGGTTACGAAAAAATTGTGCCCTGGAAGATGACTTCATACAAGAAGGTAAAGATTTAAGTCAAAGATTGAAAGAAAGAGGGTACCCCATAGATTTAGTAGAAAGGGAGTTCCAAAAAGCAAAGGATAAAAACAGGAAGGAAGTACTAGGGGGTAAAAGAAAACAAAAAAACCCTGTCCCTATTAGGTTTATAACTACCTACGGCAGCCACTGGTATGAGCTACAAACAACTTTACAAAAACATTGGAATGTCCTGTTATTGGATCCCAGAATAGAGAGACTAGTAGGGAGCCGACCCTATATGACGGCAAGGCGGGCCCCTAATTTAAAGAATTTGTTGGTACGATCTGAATACAATTCTAAACCTAAACAGACGTGGCTTAGCAACATGCCTATTAGATTTGGGATGTTTCAGTGTGGTGGGTGTTGCGTATGTAAATATGTTGAAAGAACTAAATTTTTCAGAAATGCAAAAGGTAACAAGTGCTATGAGATACGCGATAATATAAACTGTAACTCTGAAAGAGTGGTTTATTGTATTACCTGTCCCTGTGATCTAATGTATGTGGGGGAAAACCAAGAGAAGATTGGGTGCCAGAATTGGCGAGCATATAAACAATATTGAAAATGCCACTAAGGACAGCCCTTTGGGTTCACATTTTGAAAAATTCCACAACAAAGATCCAAAGGGTTTAAAGTTTAAGGGGATATTGAAACAAAGAATCCCTAAAAGAGGTGGCAATGTGGAAAATGAACTATATAAAATTGAGGCAGGATGGATTTATCGCTTGGGAACAAGAATCCCATATGGATTAAATTCCGATCTCAATATGGTCTATTTTCTACAATAAATCTCCCTGGGCAACAAAATCCCTCTTAAGCCTCTCTATGAAGGTTGAATAATGGTGGCGAACTTTATTGATGTTAACCAAATGTTATCATGAAGTCTGCTATAGATAAAAAGGAAAAACCTCCCACGCAGTTGTAAATATAAAAGAAGGGATCACGAGTAAGCCAGCTACGTCACTGCTTTGAGAAAGCCCCGTGGGCGGGGCGAAACGCGTCAGCAGGAGGCGGCGAATCAGCATGGTGAGCACTCATGTGGACGTCCAGACGCATGGCCGCATAGCCGCTTGAATTGCGCCCAACAGGGAGTATACTATACTATCCAGGACGGGAAGAGCCGGAGGAAGGGGAGCGGTGCGGATAGTAGGGACGCCTCTCCGCAAGCCCCCAAAAAAAGTCTTGAGAGCCCTGGCCAAAAGGATCTGATGGACGTGTATGCGGCCAGACGCGCGCACTGACGCAACAGAACACCCTCACCGTAGCGAAAACGCCACACAACCGTGAGTCAATCAGGAGCAGCCACAGGAAGGTGGTAAGAACTCTGCCAGCTCGGCTTTTTTGTCTTCATGGAGAATACGCGCACAGAGCCCTGTTTAGGGATAAGCTAATTAGCCATCATTGTGTTCCATACAGACATATATCGCAGTAAGCCGTTTCAAACAGGAATATGTCCATAGACATTCCATTTATCTCTGAGTTCCAAGGAGGCCATCCAAACTCAAGTGTGCACTGAACCCAAAATAAGATTGTGAGCTTGCTCTGAGGCCTGGGTGTGCGTCGGTGGTGGGGCCACACATGACCAGTATAGATTGGTGGACCATCCATTTTCTGCATAGGCTAACGCTGGGCGATTTTGGATTGGTAATGTACCATCTTTTGGTCAGTGGTTTTATAGAGACATAAGATATTGGTCTGACCGATGAAGATTGCATGTGCAGCCCAATTGTGTGCATAGGTTTGTGGTGACCAGGTCACTTGGGCTGAATCACACATAATCCTAGGTCTGATAAATCATTACTACATGTGCCCACCATGCTGATTCATGTTTTTAGGCAAGTTTTTAACATTATTGTCCTTGTCATGGCCATAAATTTGTGGTAAGCGTCACTCAATAAAATTTGTATTTTTTCAGCACAGGCAGCAGTATTGGTAGTTCATTTTTCGTTGTGCAACAGTTCAAACACTATCTACCAGTACAGCTCCTCCTCACGGAGTAGTGCGATATTACAAAAGGGTCGGACACTCATAGTTCTTGTAAGTTTTAGGATCCTCTCCCTACCCTGAAAATTTGGTGAGTGTAGGATGTGTGGAAGCGGAGATATTTATTATTTTACCAACAGGAGCATAATTCACTTCACACTGAGCATGCGTCCTACTCAGTGTGGAAGGCCGGGCAGCGCAATCAGACATTACAGCGGCAGCACAAGAGCTGGACGGGTCTCCGCATTGTCCCAACTTACTGTATAGCAGCAACACCCCGCCTACTCCTGTCCCTACAGGCATCTCAGACATGAAACTGTGTCTGGAGTTCCACCTTGTGGCCGTCAGATATATAAAAACTGGTTTTCACAGACGTGTCGTCTGTGAAAACCAGTTTTAGGTAAGACAAATACAAGACAAGACAAATAACATTTATATTGCGCTTTTCTCCTGGCGGACTCAAAGCGCCAGAGCTGCAGCCATTAGGGAGCGCTCTATAGGCAGTAGCAGTGTTAGGGAGACTTGCTTAAAGGGATACTGTAGGGGGGTCGAGGGAAAATGAGCTGAACTTACCCGGGGCTTCTAATGGTCCCCCGCAGACATCCTGTGTTGGCGCAGCCACTCCCCAATGCTCCGGCCCCGCCTTCGGTTCACTTCTGGAATTTCTGACTTTAAAGTCAGAAAACCACTGCGCCTGCGTTGCCGTGTCCTCGCTCCCGCTGATGTCACCAGAAGTGTACTGCGCAGACACAGACCATACTGGGCCTGCACTGTGCGCTCTTGATGACATCAGCGGGATCGAGGACACGGCAACGCAGGCACAGTGGTTTTCTGACTTTAAAGTCAGAAATTCCAGAAGTGAACCGGAGGCGGGGCCGGAGCATCGGTGAGTGGCTGCGCGGGCACAGGATGTCTGTGGGGGACCATTAGAAGCCCCGGGTAAGTTCAGCTCATTTTCCCCCGACCCCCTACAGTATCCCTTTAAGGTCTCCTACTGAATAGGTGCTGGCTTACTGAACAGGCAGAGCTGAGATTCGAACCCTGGTCTCCTGTGTCAGAGGCAGAGCCCTTAACCATTACACCATCCAGCCACTGCTCCAGGTAAGCACACCAGATTATAAGAAATCATTAGCTACACGTGAAATACATACAAATTAGGGATAGTTAGCTATGCGTAGCTTGTTCATGCATTCCCGACTGTAATTAGCGCTATTGTGGACCGCAATTACGCACGTATAGATATGCGGCAACGCGTATTTTTGTACGTGTTGCGGCCCGCACTATCGCTAATTACAGTCAGGAATGCAGAAAAAGCTACGCGTGGCCAGTCCTGACGGGCCTGTCGGCAAAAACGAAACTAGCTGGCAGTGGGGGACCAGAGGATTAGTGAGTGGCTGCGAGGGCACAGGACTGCTGCAGGGGGCTGGTAGAAGCCCCAGGTGAGTAAAACTAATTTTTTACCACCACAACCTCCAGGCTCCACATAAGCCTGGTTCAAAATTTTTGGACAGCCGTGGTACCAACACACTAGGTGCCATGGTAAACACAATTGATATGTAATTTTTTGGGAGGTGTCTGTGCTGCCTGAGTTGTGGGGACTGAGGCCCCAACTGCGGCAGTATGACCGCTTACTGGAACCTCTTCTAATTTTTGAACTGTGCCGTGGTACCAACAAACTAGGTGCCATGGTGAACTATCTATGCTGCCTGCCAGATGTTACACTTCTTCTCCTCCTCCTGTCTCCTGCTGCCTGTGCTGCTCCCACGGCCAGGGTGCATCGACCTACTTATCCTGCTCCTGATGCTCCGGTCTGTGGTACCCACCAACACCAGGGTCCACACTAAACTACATCGTCTGCTGCCACCAGCTATTACGCCACTCCAATAGCTGCATTGACCTTCTCATCCTGCTCCTGTCTGTGGTACCCGCCACCAGGGCCGGTTTAAGCAACAATGGGGCCCCAGGGTAAAATAAACCTGGGGGGCCCCCCCAACATATACCCCGGAACAAAAATCGGCATTAGGGGACCTTTTTTGCAGCTGGTATAGTCAGGGTGTGAAGTCCCAATCGGTCAGAGCTCCACATTCTGGCTATCCCAGCCTGCAAGGGGTACAAGGGTTTACAAAGTTTCAGGAGGGGGGACCCCACATAATTAAAAAAAAAAAAAATTTCCCACACTCTAAACATAATTTTTTTGGGGGAAAATAGGAAAAAAATACCAGGGATCTTCATACAGCCATATGGCGGCTGTATAGCGATCCCTGGCCAAAGCGCTGCGTATAGACCCCCTGGAAACCCCATCAGGAAATGTATTGCTCTTTCATTTGATGCATGTAAAATTACACTACCGTTAGGTTTGCTACTGAAAGTGACATTTACCGCATTTAAAACTATACTTTTTTCCTTCTAAATTTTAAAATCGATTTTCTCAAAAACTATAAGGTCTTTTTGAAAAATTGTTTTTTCCTCTTATTCCTAATGATCCCCTTAATATATCCTGCAAATTTAGGATTTCTAGCATTTAAGGTGGATTTGCTATTAACCATTAAAGTCGGCAGGTTTTTAAATGTGTTTTTTTTCCCTTTGAAACTTTAAAATCGTTTTTCTCAAAAACTATAAGGCCGATTTGCAAATTTTTTTTTCCTCTTGTAGCCACTGGGGGCCCCTACAAGCTCTGGGGCCCTGGGGCAGCTGCCTGCTTTGCCTTAATGGTAGCCGGCGCTACCATTAAGGCCCTGCCCGCCACCAACACCAGGGTCCACACTAAACTACATCGTCTGCTGCCACCAGCTATTACGCCATTCCAATAGCTGCATTGACCTTTTCATCCTGCTCCTGTCTGTGGTACCTACCAACACCAGGGTCCACACTAAACGGCATCGCCTGCTGCCACCAGCTATTACGCCACTCCAATAGCTGCATCAACCTACTCATCCTGCTCCTGATGCTCCTGTCTGTGGTACCCACCAACACCAGGGTCCACACTAAACTACATCGTCTGCTGCCACCAGCTATTACGCCACTACAAATACAATAGCCTGCCACCAGCTATCACGCTACTACAATAGCTTAAATTTTTTGGAGATGTCAGAGCTGAAAACTTCGATGTCCCACTTGTGCGGTTGGACTTTGGACATAATGTGGGCTGCACGACCGTCGACCGCTGTCTGGAACCTATCCTGATGTTAATAATTTACAGGCCTTTTTTTTTTCATTTTATGATAACCAAATAATAAATTAGTGTTTCTCTTTAAAAAAACATGATGCTACATGCATCATTTACCCTAAAAACCCTTTTTAAAGCTATTTAAAGGGCACTTCCGGTTTTTCTATCCGGATACCCGAATAGGTCGGGTATCCGCGGGTAATTTGGTCGGGGTAATTTGGTCGGATATCCAAATTCACTCGGATATCCGCAAGGTCGGATCCGGATATCCAAATCGGATCCGGATAACTGGGTACCCGGATCCGGATGGGTTTTAAAAAGTACTACCTAAGCAACCCTGATTGTCATTTCTGCACCTTATTGGTTTTTGCCATATGGATTGTGGTGCTATGTATTTTTCACAGAATTTATGACACCCCTACCCCTGATATGTGACCAATATTTCCTGATATGTGACCAATATTTATTCTAATTATTACAATTACGTGGATTCATTGCTGGTGCTTTGTTCTCAATTGTTTTTATTTTACTTTTTGATTTTGGACTTAATAAAGACTGTACAGTAGGCCTGAACGATAAATCGAATGTAAACCAAAATCGTGATCACCAAGATCACGATTTCAGAAGCGTCAAAGCGGCTATTTCTCCTATGACGTCATTTCTGCATGGGGAAGTTCGAAGAAGCGGCATCAAATAACGCACAAGTCCCCCGCCGTGTGCGTCCCGCAGTATCGGCGGCGTTGGACATACCTTCTGACACAAGTCAAACGCTGTCCGTCGTCTCTCGCTATCTGCCGGCTCTTGTGCACGGCATACTTCCTGGTTCCTGTATGTCACATGACATACAGGAAGTATGCCGAGCATGTAGGAGGCAAAGTGGATAGATAGGCAACGCTGGATTCGTGCTGGATGGTATGTCTAGCACTGCTGCAGTTTGGGGGACAGAGGGGGGCACATAGAGTTACAGAGGGGGTACAGAGACACAGAGCGGGCAGAGAGACACAGAGGGGGCACATAGAGAGGCACAGAGGAGACACAGAACGGGCACTTAAAGAGACACTGAAGCGAAAAAAAAATGATGATATTATGATTTGTATGTGTAGTACAGCTAAGAAAAAAAACATTAAGATCAGATACATCAGTCTAATTGTTTCCAGTGCAGGAAGAGTTGAGAAACTCCAGTTGTTATCTCTATGCAAAAAAGCTATTAAGGTGGCCATACACTGGCCCGATTCCCGGCCGTTTCGACAGCAGATTCGATCCTGGGATCGAATCTGCTGCCAATCGTTCGCGGTAAACGCCGCCGACGATCCGATTTCCTCCCGAAATCGGATCGGTCCGTCGATCGCGCCGTGCGGGAAATTACCCTCGATCGCCCGCGGGTAAAGTGCGCGTCGCTAGCGGTGGCCGATCCGATGAAAAATACATTACCTGATGCGGGCTCCCGGGCGTCTTCTCCGCGTCTTCTCAGCGCTGCACCCGCTCCATCCCGGCGCTTCCTGGGTCACTGCAGTGACCCAGGAAGTTCAAATAGAGGGCGCTCTATTTGAACTTCCTGGTCATGGAGTGACACAGGAAGCGCCGGGATGGATCAAGAACAGAGCGGTGCAGCGTGGAGAAGATGCCCGGGAGCCAGTGTCAGGTAATGTATGCACGGGGGGAGGACAGGCGGCAGGAGCAGCTGAACAGATTGTGATCGGTTTCAGGCTGAAATCGATTCACAATATGTTTGCAGTAAAGGCAGCCATACGATCCCTATCTGATCAGATTCGATCAGATAGGGATCTGTCAGCTGGTCGATCTGATGGCACATCGACCAGTGTATGGCTGCCTTTAAGCTCTCCGACCAACTTGGTCGTGGAGAGGGCTGTTATCTGACTTTTATTATCTGAACTGTAATTGAACTGTTTACTTTTCCTCTAGCAGAGAAGAGTTTATTACTTCACAGACTGCTCTGAAAGACTCATTTTGAATGCTGAGTGTTGTGTAATCTGGACATATTATAGAGTGATGCAATGTTAGAAAAAACACTATATACCTGAAAATAAAAATATGAGAATATTTTCTTTGCTGCTAATCTTCTAGTAATTATTCATAGTACACAACCAATTCATTATATCATATATTTTTTTTTCGCTTCAGTGTCTCTTTAAGGTGCGTACACAAGCACTACATCCGCCAACCTCCCGCTGGGCGGACGTTCTGCCGACAGTAGCAGACAGTAGCTGAGCGGATCATTCAGAAACAGCATTATCAGTCTGCCGACAGTGTGTACACACGTGCTACTGTCGGCAGAACGTCCGTCCAGCGGGAGGGTCTGGCGGACCCGTTGTTGGCAGAAGTAGTGCGTGTGTATGCACCTTTAGAGAGACACAGAGAGGGGCACAGAGGAGACACAGAGGGGGCACAGAGAGAGACACACAGGGTGCACTAAGAGAGACAGGCACACAGAGAGACACAAATACTTTCAAATGTAGGAATAAAGGGCCTTGCTCTCACACAGTTATCTTCCTACCTCTCTGGAAGGTCCTTCACAGTCTCCTACTCAGATCAGATCTCTTCTCCTCATGCTTTGTCTGTCGGTGTTCCCCAAGGCTCTGTCCTTGGTCCCCTTTTTTCCATCTACATGCACGGTCTTGGTGATTTAATCAACTCATTTGGATTTCAATACCACCTCTATGCAGACGATACACAACTGTACCTCTCTGCCCCAGTCCTTACCTACCTCCTTAAACGTGTTCCTGACTGCTTGTCTGCTATATCCTCCTTCATGTCCTCTCGCTTCCTAAAACTTAATATGAGTAAAACGGAACTAATCATTTTTCCACCGTCTCTGTCCACCTCCCTGCCTGAACAATAAATGTTAATAACACTCCCATAACTTCAGTTCCCAAAGCTCGGTGCTTGGGGGTAATATTCAACTCATCTCTCTCTTTTATTCCTCATGTTCACTCCATAACCAGCTCCTGCCATCTCCAACTCAAAAACATATCTCGCATCCGTCCTTTTCTCACTCAACACACAACTAAAATGTCAATACATGCTCTTATAATTTCTCGTCTGGACTACTGCAACATACTACTCTGTGGACTACCTTCTAACAGACTGGCCCCGCTCCAGTCGGTACTGAACTCAGCTGCTCGTCTCATTCATCTTTCTTCTCGATCTTCCTCTGCCGACCCTCTTTGTCAAGCTCTTCACTGGCTGCAAATTAACCAGAGGATTCAGTTCAAACTCCTAACCCTAATCTACAAAGCGCTCCACAATCTCTCTCCCCGGTACATATCCTCACTAATTTCCAGATACAAACTTAATCGCAATCTCAGATCGGCACATGATCTTCTGTTGTCCTCCTCTAGAATCAACTCCTCACATTCACGTTCACAAGACTTCGCACGCTCTTCACCCCTCCTCTGGAATGCCCTCCCACAACACATCCGTCACTCGCCAACCTTTGTTACTTTTAAGCGCTCTCTAAAAACACACTTGTTCCGACAAGCATATGCGCTACCTTAGGCCACTTCCCTTTGTGCTAAGACCAAATGGCACTCCTACTAGGTAGCCTAAAACACACAGCCTCTATATATTTGCTGCATACTACCCCTCCTCCTCTTCCCCCGACCCCCCCCCATTCCCTTTAGATTGTAAGCTCGCAAGGGCAGGGTTCTCTCCCCCTTTTGTGTCTTGGTAACCATTATACATTTTATTCATCATGTTAATTTTACCACTGTCATTACCAATTCTATAATTTGTATCATTCTTTGTATTTTGTCACTATTTATGTATCTTGTATTTTGGTGTACACCATTGTCTGTATTATTATGTACCCCATGTTTGTTTCTTACTTTGTATAGCACCACGGAATATGGTGGCGCTTTATAAATCAATAATAATAATAATCTATTCTCCCCTCTAATCACCCCCTGAGACACCCATCAATCACCTCCTGTCACCCCCTAGCACTCCTATCCATCAGATCAGGCCTCAATCAAACCCCTGCAGGCTTCCACCCCACCGCAGTGCCAGAATTTTTTTTTCTGATCACTGCTGGTACGACTTAATTGTGGCTGAGACCAACCGTTATGCCACACAATACGCAACTGCCAATTCAAGAAGCTACTATGCCCAGCCTTTTCGGTGGAAGCAAGTTTCCGAACGTAACATTTTTTGGGGCCTTCTCCTTAACATGGGTCTAGTCAAAAATAATGTATTGCGGTCTTATTGGTCTACGCACCCAATACATCACATGCCCATGTTCTCTGCTGCCATGTCCAGGTCACGATTTGAGAACATCCTGCGCTTCCTGCACTTCAGTGCCAATACAACCTGTCATCTAAGAGGCCACCCTGCTTATGACTGGTTCCACAAAATTCAGCCCTCAAAGACCACTTGTCATCAAAATTTGCAGATGCTTATACCCCTGAACAGTCTATTTTGAGGCATTTGGTTTCCAGACTACTCCTCACGGTTTTGGGCCCCTAAAATGCCTTCGTAATATAGGAACCCCACAAGTGACCCCATTTTAGAAGGAAGACACCCCAAGGTATTCTGTCAGGTGTATGATGAGTTCATAGAAGATTTTATTTTTTGGCAAAAGTTAGCGGAAATTGATTTTTATTGTTTTTTTTCACAAAGTGTCATTTTCCACTAACTTGTAACAAAAAATAAAATCCTTTATGAACTCACCATACACCTAATGGAATACCTTGGGGTGTCTTCTTTCTAAAATGGGGTCACTTGTCGGGTTCCTATACTGCCCTGGCATTTTAGGGGCCCTAAACCATGAGTAGTGTAGAAACTAAATGCCTCAAAATGACCCGTGAATAGGACGTTGGGCCCCTTAGCGCACCTAGGCTGCAAAAAAGTGTGGTATCGCCCATACTCAGGAGAAGTAGTATAATGTGTTTTGGGGTGTATTTTTACACATACCCATGCTGGGTGGGAGAAATATCTCTGTAAATGGACAATTGTGTGTAAAAAAATAAAAAAAATTGTCATTTACAGAGATATTGGTACGGCTATACCACATGTGTGACACTTTTTTTTGCAGCCTAGGTGCGCTAAGGGGCCCAACGTCTTATGAGTACCTTTAGGATTTCACAGGTCATTTTGAGGCATTTGGTTTCTAGACTACTCCTCATGGTTTAGGGCCCCTAAAATGCCAGGGCAGTACAGGAACCCCACAAGTGACCCCCCATTTTAGAAAGAAGACACTCCAAGGTATTCCATTAGGTGTATGAGGAATTCATAGAAGATTGTATTTTTTGTCACAAGTTAGTGGAAAATGACACTTTGTGAAAAAAAAACAACTTACCATACTCCTAACGGAATACCTTGGGGTGTCTTCCTTCTAAAATGGGGTCACTTGTGGGGTTCCTATACTGCCCTGGCATTTTAGGGGCCCTAAACCGTGAGGAGTAGTCTAGAAACCAAATGCCTCAAAATGACCTGTGAGATCCTAAAGGTACTCATAGGACGTTGGGCCCCTTAGCGCACCTAGGCTGCAAAAAAAGTGTCACACGTGGTATCGCCGTACTCAGGAGAAGTTGTATAATGTGTTTCGGGGTGTATTTTTACACATACCCATGCTGGGTGGGAGAAATATATCTGTAAATAGACAATTGAGTGTAAAAAAAAAATATATTAAAAAAATCTCATTTAGAGATATTTCTCCCACCCAGCATGGGTATGTGTAAAAATACACCCCAAAACACATTATACTATTTCTCCTGAGTACGGCGATACCACATGTGGCACTTTTTTGCAGCCTAGGTGCGCTAAGGGACCCAAAGTCCTATGAGCACCTTTAGGCTTTACATGGGTGCTTAAAATTTAGCACCCCCAAAATGCCAAGACAGTAAACACACCCCACAAATGACCCCATTTTGGAAAGTAGACACCCCAAAGTATTCAGAGAGGGGCATGGTGAGTCCGTGGCAGATTTCTTTTTTGTTTGTCACAAGTTTTGTTTGTCTCAACTTTTTTTAATTTATTTTTTTTGTCACAAAGTGTCATTTTCCGCTAACTTGTGACAAAAAATAAAATCTTCTATAACCTCACCATGCCTCTTAGTGAATACTTTGAGATGTCTTCTTTCCAAAATGGGGTCATTTGGGGGGTATTTATACTATCCTGGAATTCTATGATCTCATGAAACCTGACAGGTGCTCAGGGAAGTCAGAGATGCTTCAAAATGGGAAAATTCACTTTTGGCACCATAGTTTGTAAATGCTATAACTTTTACCCAAACTAATAAATATACACTTATTGGATTTTTTTCTATCAAAGACATGTAGCACAATAAATTGGGATAAAAATGTATATAGAAATGTTACTTTATTTGAAAAATGTCAGCACAGAAAGTAAAAAAAATAAATCATTTTTTTGATAAAATTCATGTCTTTTTTGATGAATATAATAAAAACTAAAAATCACAGCAGCAATCAAATATCAACAAAAGAAAGCTGTATTAGTTACAAGAAAATGAGACTGAGCAATAAACTGTTAAAGCTGCAGTGGTCTGAATGGAAAAAAAGGCTCTGTAGAAAGACTGTGGTCCTCAAGTGGTTAAGGGCTCTGCCTGACCTGGCTTGAAATCTCGGCCTTTCCTATCCAGTAAGCCAGCACCTATTCAGTAAGGAGTATTTCAGCACAAGACTCCCTAGTGGCTGCCTCCCAAGCATTTTGAGTCCTACAGGAGGAAAGCACTATACAAATGTTGGAATTGTTGTTATTAAACAGCATGCAATTTCCCATTAGATCGATGGGTCGAATAGATAATTCCCATAATGTCCTATCTGCTCCCAATCGACAACGGGATCAATTTTCAGATCACTAGTGCACAAAATCAATCCCAGTCTCAATTGGGAGCAGATCGGACATGACAGAAATGATCAATTGGACCCATCAATCTGATGGGAAATTCTATGGTGTGTACCTGAGGCTAACCTCGGGTCAAAAAACACAAACTTAACTAAGAAGAGGGAAGCCTCTGGATCCTGTACAGGCTTCCCATGCTGTCCTCCACACCCCTGTTGCTAAACACTGACCACCAAAGAAATATGACAAGAGCTTTTTGAATTGAAGATCGGGGCTATCCTCCTCTTCATGCTACTTCTTAGGTGTGGCCGTACTTGCAAAAATCACATACTTATCTATTTACCATACTTACCTAAGTGGACAGACGTCAGAGAGAGTGGACAAAGCAGATACTTGTACCTTCTGTGTATTCAGTCCAAGGGCCAAATCTAGCCACACCTGTAAAGATCCAGAATGTTATTAACATTAGGAGATGAAGACCTTTATTCTATTCACTTTTTCTCCTGAGTTTTCTTCTAGAACATACATATCAAACTCCGGCCTGCGGGCCAAACCTGGCCCTCAGAGCCATTCAATTTGGCCCTCAAGAGGTATCCCCACTTTGCATTATGTTTGGCCCACTCTAGATCACCAGGGAAGCTATATTGGAGGTGAAGTCCTAGAACACCAGGGAAGCCATATGGTGGAGGTAGGGGAAAGCACTAAACACTAGGGAACTGTATAGGGGTGGGTGGGGTCTACTGGACACCAGGGATCTGTGTATGGGAGGGAGGACCACTAGACACCAGGGACCTGTATAGGAATTGGAGGGGAGTAAGTGGACACCAGGAGGAGGCCAGTAGACATTGAGGTTGGCCCGCAGCTAGGTCCCAGTGTCCAATGTCGGCCCACTTTGTATATGAGTTTGACACCCCTGCTCTAGAAGATATTTTTTTATTTCCTCTTTAAAATAACTTTTCAGCACTTTGCAATAGGAAAAGTAGCAAAAAGTAGGTGAAAAAGTTCTATCAAAATTTTGAGTATTTTCTTGCTTGCCAGTGGTTTAGAAGGCATTTTATTAACAAGGTGTGAACATAAAACCTAGAAGAAAACTCAAGAGAAAATGTTAACGTAAATTGCATATGGGCCAAAGAATCAAGATGGCTGTTCTGGGGCCCTGAGATTGGAGAAAACCGGAAGAGGGACTCACTGGCAGTTTAGCTACAGCAAAAAACAGGTTCTCTTAAGCCAGTAGGTATTATTGTTATTGCAGGGGTCTTTGTCTTTAGAGGATGTAGATTAGAGGAGTTGCTGGAAAGGCATAAACCAGGAGAGGAGGCCAAGGTTGAGTACATCAGACGATGTATGGGCAGATCGATCAAGAGAAAGATCTCTCTCTGTTCGAATCCGATCGGATAGAGATCTGTTGCCTGCCTATACACCACAGGCCGGTTCCTGATCAATTTCATGCTGAAATAGATCTGGCATGGGCCTGTGATGCCACATTTTCTGCCCGACGCTGTCGCTCCTAGTGCTAAATGTGCCCCTCTGGTGCACTATACTTTACCTATCCACGTCCGCCACAATCCGCATACACGCACCCCACGTGGCTGCCAGCGTATTCGTGGACGCGTGTGATGTAACTCTGGCAACCACATGGGGCCCACAGCCAGTGGCGGAAAGGTAACGTATAGTGCCCTGGATGGAACATTTAACATTGGGGGACAGCCCCGGGGGGTTCCTCACTTGTCCTGATATCGCTACCACTACAGGACACCTGACTGACCATGACTACCCGACATCTTGCAGCATGTCCGATCGACATGCTCGGCCCAAGATTGGTTGCATCGTCGATCATGCATGCACTTGGCAGTACCGATTTTTATCCAGCTTAATAATCATTATTGAATCTAGTGGTCGATCAGCCGCCAAGTTGCTATATGTAGGAGTACCTTAACTGTAAGCATATAGACGACTTCTTCTTTAGAATGGACTACCCTCAGTTCTCAGAGATTCGAACAGGAAAAGTAGATGGGACATGATCAGCAAGACCGGACTACCTAGTCTTCACACCATATGTCCCACTCCCACTGGCTACCATTTGTGGCTACATACGTTCAGTGAGTAGGGACTACGGAGTTCCCTTTGGGAAGATTCTCTAGGTAAGGGCTTTTCAAGCCTGTCCTCAAGTACCACCAACTGTGCATGTTTTGTGGAAATCCACAGAGGTAGTTAATCAGCTCTGCTGAGACACTAATTACTTCACCTGTGCATGTTTGTGGTTTTCTGCTAAACATGCACTGTTGGTGGGACTTGAGGACTGGGTCCACCAAAGTTTTGCTCGGGGCCCCCATGGATTGTAGTGATCAGGCACCTTCTTTTGGATTGCACAGGAGGAGGTAGGTGTAATTATACCTACACATGTGGGGATAGGTGCTGTGTGGAAGGCTCATTGTGGAATCTGGGAGCCCCCGTTAGCCCCGTTGCTATTGTCAGTGAAAGCAGCTCTCAGTAGTTCCCACTAGTGGCGGGGGTCGGTCTTGTGCTACGGGATTAAGCATCCGAATCCCTGTAGCCATGCCATGCACAGCTATGGGGATTTGGATGCGTTGTCCAGAATTCTGATGTAGTGCTTCTGTTTTTTTCCTATATGCAATTTGGAAAACAGTCTATTATTTCAACAGGCTGTGATTCTGGATCTAGATTTGTGCATGTGAAATCAGGCACAAAAACCCCTAGTGGAAAGGGGGGTCTTAAAGTGTACCTGAGACTGTAAAAGATCTGATACTTACCTGGGGCTTCCTCCAGCTCCATAAGCACTGCAAGTCCCTCACCGTCCTCCCGAGTGCCTCCGTTCTTTGGCTATCAGTCCCGATAATCTGGCTCAGTCACGCCAGTCGGTCTCTTCGGCACATGCCCGGCTCCTCTGCGCATGTGCACAAAAGCCCGACTGGCACGACTCAGCCAGTTACTGGGACCGCAAGCAGCCTTCAGGAGATTTGGGCACAGGGTAAAGCCGATGAACAGCTCACTCTGCTCCTCCGATGTTAATTACTATTCCCCTTCCAGGCCACCATGGATAGTGGGGGAAAGACGCAATTTGTCTTCCATCTATTTCTGGTGGTCGATTTACAGTGTTTTTATAGTATTTTGCGCTGTCTTTTGTCGGCCCTCAAATTACTCACTGAGCGCCACTATAGCCGTAATTCTTATTATGGCCTCTGGTGGCGCTGGCTGCACCCAAATCTCCTGCGCTGTTTTTACAGTGCTGGGCCTGAATGAACTTTAAATAAGAGTTTCACTTACTTGGGGCTTCTGCCAGCCCCCTGCAGCCGCCCTGTGCCCATGCCGTTTCTGAACGATCCCCCGCCCTGGGTAAGCTTCTTTTTCGTCGACTTGCAAGTCAATGGCCATTGCCCCTGGCCGCGTGTGTCCTTGTTCGAGCTCCCATCGCCCGGAACATTCTGCATAGACGCAATATGAAGTTTTCGCATACTGTGCAGGACGCTCCTGGCAATGCAATCGCAAACGAGGACGTGTGCGGCCAGGATTGCACAGGCACAGTTCCCATTGACTTGCAAGTTGGCGATCATGAAACTTGGCCATGGCGGGTTTACCAGAGGATCGTTCTGTGACAGCGCGGGCACAGAGCAGCTGCTGGGGGCTGGCAGAAGCCCCCAGGTAAGTGAAACACTTTTTAAAGTCAATTGAGGTTTCCTTTAAGGTATTCATATTTTCAGCTTTGTTTTATTCATAGATGGTCTTCCATACCTTTTTTTTTCGCAGGGGCAAAATGGTCCTCTGTGTATCTTGTTTCTGGTGAGCCAGGTGCTGCATCCAAAGGTAGTGGCCATAGATTGCCATGGCAGATTTGTATGCCCCAGAATGCCAGTGGGTTGAACTTTGCGGAGCAGTCTAGGGTAGGGGGAAGAAGGGGAGACTGGTCAGGTGATCACACTTTTTATAAGCAAAAAGGTATTTAAAGACATTTGCATTGATGCATAAGAAAGGTTACTGCACTGGCAAGAAAACCTGGTTGCATGGAAGTCAGCTGTATGCTAACCCTCTCTACTGGTACTAAATACAAAATAAGGCTCCACAACCAGAAGAGGGCAACAGGCAGCGGCTACTTATTACGCACTCTTTACTGCCGGACTGTTCTAAAATCCGCAAGAAGTGAGTTTATTTGCATATGAAATCCTGGATCCTGGCCACATTCTCTCATTTTCTGTCACATCACGAGTCTTTAATGCCTGGTACACACTATGAGATTTTCAGGCAGATTTACTGTCAGATCGATAATTTCCAACATGTCCGATCTGTTTTCCAATCGTTTTCCGTTCATCTCCATCAGAAATAGATCGGAAATCAGATTGGACGTGTTTGGAATAATCAATCTAACAGTAAATCTGCCAGTAAATCGCATATTGTGCACCAGGCATAAGGTGCTACTCATTTCCCAACCTATCCAAAGCTTAAAAGACAACTTTAAAGTGTACCTGAGATGGTGCCATAGGAATAAAATATTCCTTTAGCCCCCTCCGGCCTGATCGTTCCCACGCCGTCCTCTTCTGACTGTCCATTCACCCACAATTGGCCCCGGAAAATCCGCTAGCCTCGGCTAGTTGACGCAGACACAGTTCGGCCAGGTGCACTCCCGTCGCCAGGAGTGTCCTGCGCAGTAGCACCGTGCAGACACAGAGCGCTCCCGGCGACGTGAACACGGCGAGAGCAGGCGCGCAGTCGGGCCGGAGCAGGCGCGCGGTCGGGCCGCACATGCGCAGTTGGCCTCAAACTTTCCGGGACCAATTGCAGGTGAATGGGAAGTAAGAATAGGACGGCACAGAAACAAACAGACCGGTGGGGGCTGGAGGAAGACCCAGGTAAATGGTATGTATATATTTTATTCCTGTGGCCCCATCTCAGGGTCACTTTAACCTAAAAAAAAAATAAAAAAAAATACTCACCTATGTGGAGGGAAGGTGTAAAATCCGACTTGCGGAGCTATCAAATTTGGCCCGCAAGTGGGTTCCCCACTTAGCATTATGTTTGGCTCACTCTAGACTACCAGGGAAGCCATATGGAGGAGGCAGGAGGCGCAATAGACAGCAGGGAACTGCACAGGGGAGGGAGGCCACCAGACAGTAGGGAACTGTATGGGGAAGTTTGCCACTGCTGCCTTAGAGTCTTCCCGTTCCTCTCTGCTTCCCCTCGTTCCACTGCCGCTGGCCCCCGTTCCAGCCTTCAACTTTAATGTCGAAGAGGCCTTTGGGCATCCTATAAGGGCCACTGAATTGCTCACTTCCAAAGACGGGCAGCTCTGTACTAGAAGACCTGAAGCAGCCGGTGGGAGATTTGAACAACGGCACGGCAGTGGAACGAGGGGAAACAGAGAGGAACAGGAAGGCTCTTAGGAAGGCTCTTCTGAGGTGAGTATCTAACTTTTTGTTTTAGCAGGTAACAGCGGTCCTTTTTGGTTGGCGCTCCACAATACAATATCAGAAACATCCCCTCTGTAAATAAACCTTCTAGCAACTGTTCCCATGCTGTCCACAGACTAGTCCCATAATCCCTTGAGGGTGAGGCGAGTCATTGGACAGTAAGGCCCACCCTGGCACACACAATATGGCCGCAAACTGTCAGCAGCTGCTGCTGCTCATTACGCCTTGCAGTCACCTCCCCTTGTCAGTCCCACAATTATTATGTAGCTCAGAACAATATAAATTTAATTTATCTTCGGTCTGTGGATCCACACACACTGCAAATTCCTCTTCACACACAGTCCCAACAGGGAGATGGAACATGACAGCTATCCTCTGATTCTTCTTAAAGAGCAACTCCAGTGAAAATAATGTAATAAAAAAAGTCCTTCATTTTTGCAATAATTTTGTATAAATGATTTAGTCAGTGTTCGCTCATTGTAAAATCTTTCCTCTCCCTGATTTCCCATCTGACATTGATCACATGGTGACATTTTTACTGCTGGCAGGTGATGTCACTGGAAAGAGATGGTTGTAAACAGCTGTTATTTCCCACAATGCAACAAGGCTCCCACAGTGTGATGTCAGTATCTCAGTGCTGTGAGTCGTTGACCTTAGGGGGTATCAGCTACTGATCGGGATGAAGTTCAATTCTTGGTCACGGTTTCTCTTTAAAGGACCATTATTGCAAAAAAATATACAATTTTAAATACATGTAAACACATATAAATAAAAAACAGGTTTCTCCCAGAGTAAAATGAACTAAAAATTACTTTTCTACTATGTTGCTGTCACTTACAGTTAGTAGCAGAAATCTGACAGAACTGAAAGGTTTTGGACTAGTCCATATCCTCATGGGGTATGAGGATATGAGGTATCCTCTCAGCATGGCCTTTATAAAGACACTCCCTGGAAAGGATTTTTTTTACAGCTCATTTTAATTTGGGAGAAACGTACTTATTTGTATGTGTTGACATGTATTTTAAATATTACGATTTTCGCGATAGTGATCACATGACAAAGCATGGAAACTGATGTATGCTTCACATTTCTCCAGCATCAAATGGAATAGAATTCTATCCCCCATGCAGTGTTGCCAACCGCCCGTAAATTTACGGGCAGCCCGTAATTTTTGATACAAATTAAGCTGCCCGTGAATTCCGTAAGAAATTCAGCAGCATCCGTAAAAGGGTGGCCAATCGGCCGCCCGCTCTGTTGCAGGAGGACAGCAGCGCAGTGGAGGAAGAGCTGTGGGCAGCGGTGGAGAAGGGGAGCAATATCCCCCCCTTCTCTCACCTTAGTGTTCTCCCTCCCTCGCTGACTGTCCCCCTCCTGATCTAAGTGACTGAGTGGCTGGCAGTGGAGTTTGGCAGTGGGCGGGACTTACCTTCCATCTCGCTCCTGCGCCGGAAGTTCTGCTGCTCTGGTCTGGACCAGATCAGAGTAGCGGCAAATCATCCCGCGCCGGCGACGAGACGCAGGTAAGTTCCGCTCGCTGCCGCCTGCCACTGCCAGCCACTCAGTTCAGGAGGGGGTAGCGAGCTGCTCCCCTCCTGCTTTGGGGGGTCACCTGGCTACCCATGGGCACATATACCTCTGGCTACATCTACTGGGCACATATACCTCTGGCTACATCTACTGGGCACATATACCTCTGGCTACATCTACTGGGCACATATACCTCTGGCTACATCTACTGGGCACATATACCTCTGGCTACATCTACTGGGCACATATACCTCTGGCCACATCTACTGGGCACATATACCTCTGGCTACATCTACTGGGCACATATACCTCTGGCTACATCTACTGGGCACATATACCTCTGGCTACATCTACTGGGCACATATACCTCTGGCTACATCTACTGGGCACATATAACCCTGGCTACATCTACTGGGCACATATAACCCTGGCTACATCTACTGGGCACATATACCTCTGGCTACATCTACTGGGCACATATAACCCTGGCTACATCTACTGGGCACAGGGCACATATAACCCTGGCTACATCTACTGGGCACATATACCTCTGGCTACATCTACTGGCTACATATAACCCTGGCTACATCTACTGGGCACATATAACCCTGGCTACATCTACTGGGGACATATAACTCTGGCTACATCTACTGGGCACATATAACCCTGGCTACATCTACTGGGCACATATAACCCTGGCTACATCTACTGGGCACATATAACCCTGGCTACATCTACTGGGCACATATAACCCTGGCTACATCTACTGGGCACATATAACCCTGGCTACATCTACTGGGCACATATAACCCTGGCTACATCTACTGGGCACATATAACCCTGGCTACATATACTGGGCACATATAACCCTGCCTACATATACTGGGCTCATATACCCCTTCCTACATATACTGGGCACATATACCCCTGCCTACATATACTGGGGACATATACCTCTGGCTACATATACTGGGCACATATACCCCTGCCTACATATACTGGGGACATATACCTCTGGCTACATATACTGGGCACATATATCTGCTGGCTACATATACTGAGGACACTGGCTGTTTGCCATTATGTGCATTTACTGGTGAAAAGCTGTCTCTTATGTGCATTTACTGGTGAAAAGCTGTCTCTTATGTGCATTTACTGGTGAAAAGCTGTCTCTTATTATGTGCATTTACTGGTGAAAAGCTGTCTCTTATTATGTGCATTTACTGGTGAAATGCTGTCTCTTATTATGTGCATTTACTGGTGCAAAGCTGTCTCTTATTATGTGCATTTACTGGTGAAAAGCTGTCTCTTATGTTCATTTACTGGTGAAAAGCTGTCTCTCATTACGTGCATTTACTGGTGAAAAGCTGTCTCTCATTACGTGCATTTACTGGTGAAAAGCTGTCTCTCATTACGTGCATTCACTGGTGAAAAGCTGTCTGTCATTACGTGCATTTACTGGTGAAAGGCGGTCTCTTATGTGCATTTACTGGTGAAAAGCTGTCTGTCATTATGTGCATTTACTGGTGAAAGGCTGTCTCTTATGTGCATTTACTGGTGAAAGGCTGTCTCTCATTATGTGCATTTACTTGCCATGCCCACTTTAGTCGCCGCAAATTTCCTCGAACATGTTGCCCCCTACCCATTTGACTGCCCCCTCATATGTGCCAGTCTAGAACCGGCCCTGTACCCCAGCCTACATATACTGGGCACATATACCCCTGGCTACCTGTTCTGGGGACATCTCTCCCCCTGGCTTCCTGTTCTGGGGACATCTATACCCCTGGCCACCTATTCTGGGGACACCTATAGACCTGGGGCTACCTATTTTTGGGGAACCACTGCTGTCAGATTAAATGTATTTTGGGGAACTGCTGCCAGATTATGTGTATGTTGGGGGAATCGCTGCTGCCAGATTACATCTATTTTTTGGGAACCACTGCCATATTATCTGTATTTTGGAAGAACCTCTGCCAGATTACGTGGATTTTTGGTGAAATGCTGTAAGATTACATGTATTTTGGGGGAAGGGGGGGAAACACTATGGCAGAGCTCAAACTTCCCTGGCAGACCTTTCACAGTAATATTAAAATCATGTTTATTTGGCCCCACCCATGACCACGCCCACATTCTGTTCAGTAAATTTTTAGGTATTTGTCAGTAAAAAATAACGTGAAAGGTTGGCAACTGCAAGGAAAGTGTGTGGGGTTGGGGGGTTGGGGGGGTAGATAAGACTCTATGGCTCCAGCAGCACAGGGCTGATTCATTCCTATGGCAGGGTCAGGTGCATGGACAGCAGTGTGACTTGAGCTCAGAGGTAAAGTGACCTAGGGCCTGATGCAATAAAGGCCGGGAATAAGACTCTATGGCTCCAGCAGCACAGGACTGATTCATTCCTATGGCAGGGTCAGGTGGATGGACAGCAGTGTGACACGTAAATTATTCAGGATACTCACGTTTACCTTAATTATCTTGATTTCAGCATCAGACTCACTTCCTATATCTATATATTTTGCAGTATATTGGTATGTAGCCCTGCCCTCCCAATGATGTCACAGCCTAGGCTATTTAAATATGCAGAATTCTCCTCACAGGGAGGTATCATTTTCACTGACAGGACTGTCGGCAAAACAAGCATTCCGCAGAGATGCACCTGACAGCAGTAAAGATGTCTCTACCTGTGATAAATTTCAGAATGCAAATCGGGGTGAGGAAAGATTTTAAAATGGGCAAACACTGACCAGATAATTTATAAAGTTATATTGTACGTAATAAGCTCTTTTACTGAAGGTGCCCATTACATTGGCACATTCAGACGGGGGTTACCGATGTATGGAATCCCCCCGCCCCCGCTGTAAAGACTGCATGTAGACAGCTACATAAGGTATTTCACAGGTTGAAAAGTTTCTGACAGTCCCTAAACTCCAGGAGGGCTGCCCAGGGGCAAACGTAGGACTTTTAAGGGGGGGGGGGGGATTCCTGAAAGGTCCAGAAGCACTTATGTCCCCGAGTGCTTCCGAATACAGGTGGCTCCATACTGCCCATGCACAAAAGTGCGCTGGCGTATTACGGAGCTGCCTATATTTGGAAGTACTCAAGGACACGAGTGTTTCTGAGGGCTTCTGGTAGCAGCAAATTTGAACGGGGTACAGCGCTGGAACAACTCCCCAAGAGAGGAACAGGAGATAGACTTAGTTTGGACAATTCAGTGGAATATGCCACATAGGGCTTGATTCACAAAGCGGTGCTAACTGTTAGCACGCCTGTGAAAACCCCCTTAGCACGTCTAAACAAGCTTATCGCGCATAAAACTTTACGCGCGCAAAACTTTATGCGCGTAAAACTTTATGCGCGTACTGCACAGAGCGCAGGGCGCTCCGCGCGAAGTGCCCATTAAAGCCTATGGGACTTAGCGCGCGTAAAACTTTGTGCGCGCAAAGTTAGCGCGCGATCTGATTGAGAAATCCAGTGCTAACCTACTTAGCACCCTGGTTAGCGCGTCTAAAGACTTTAGACGTGCTAAGTAGGTTAGCACCGCTTTGTGAATCAAGCCCATAGTGTCACATAGCGCAATCGATAGCCATATGATGCAGGGATAAGTGCATCTGCGGAAGATGGCGGCACTATATAAATACTAAATAATAATAATTTGCCTCACCAGGATTGCACTTTTATTTAGCTTTCCTGTATGACAAGAAGACACAGACACCCAGCACAAGGGGAAGAGGGAACCAAAGGTGAATGAGGGAGGGCGGCTGCACACCAAGAGGGCTTCTGAGCATTTTTCAAATCGACAGTGATTTGAAAACAGCTTGGCTAATGTTACCCTATGAGGGTGTTCCCACAGCAGCGTTGTGATTTTTTTCAAAATCGTAAGTATACTGCATGTAGCATTTTTTTGAGCGATTCATTCAGAAATCGCTTCACAAAAAACACACTCACAAATTGCTAGCGATTGCTATTGTGATTTTGGTGTTGCACTAGCCCAGAGAGAGGAGGAGTGGAGAAATTGAGAATAGCCTGAGATGGAACAGAGAGCTTATCTGTATTGCAGTCCCACATCACATAGAGGATACTTGCCTGTAAAAAGACTCCTGTCCCTGCCAGTCTCTCACACAAGTCAGTAAGCAGCCCTCCTGGAGTCTAGGGACTGTCAAAAACTTTTCACCTTGTTTAACACCTTATCCACACACACAGTCATTATAACATAGGGGAGAGACCAAACAGATTTTTGCCCACGGAGCCTCCAGGCAAGCTCTGCATCATGCTGTGTATATTAACCAGCTTGCCTGTCCTCTAATTGCACTTTTATCAGCTAGCCTAGTGTTTCACATTGCCTTACAACAACAAACCTCAATACACCAGACCAGCCCTAAATCACTGAAAGAAAGGCGGCCTGGGGGGAGATTGCCCCCCCCTTCCAGCCAGCACTAGGGGAAGGGGGAAAACAAGGGTGAATGAGGGAGAGAGGAGGAGTGGAGAGACTGAGATGGAGCAGAGAGCTTATCTGTATTGCAGTCCCACATCACACAGATGCTACTTGCCTGTAATGTGCCTCCTGTCCCTGCCAGCCAAATCCAAATCCAAAAAAGATATATTGGCAGGACCAAATACATTTAGCATTGCCAAAGCAAAAACAAAACATTAACATGGGGGGGGGGGGGGGGGGGGGAGCGGGCAGAGTGAAGTTTCAACTCACCTGGCTTCCTCGATCCTGCGCACAGCCTCTATCTTCATCCTGTCCTAGCGTGCGGCGTCTGTCGCTATGGTAACAGCGCCCCCTGTGATGACGTAACTGCATGTCATCACAGGGGGAGCTTTTACTGATGCGACAGACGCCACACGCCGGGACAGGAAGAAGATAGAGGCTGTGTGCCGGATCGAGGAAGCCGGGTGAGTTGAAACTTCACTCTGCTTGCTCCCCCCGCCCTAAGCTGGAGAAACCTACCTATATAACCTATACTGGGGGCATGCATCTACCTAACCTATAGTTACATAGTTACATAGTTATTTTGGTTGAAAAAAGACATACGTCCATCGAGTTCAACCAGTATAAAGTACAACACCAGCCTGCTTCCTCACATATCCCTGTTGATCCAGAGGAAGGCGAAAAAACCCTTACAAGGCATGGTCCAATTAGCCCCTAAAGGGAAAAATTCCTTCCCGACTCCAGATGGCAATCAGATAAAATCCCTGGATCAACATCATTAGGCATTACCTAGTAATTGTAGCCATGGATGTCTTTCAACTCAAGGAAAGCATCTAAGCCCCCTTTAAATGCAGGTATAGAGTTTGCCATAACGACTTCCTGTGGCAATGCATTCCACATCTTAATCACTCTTACTGTAAAGAACCCTTTCCTAAATAAATGGCTAAAACGTTTTTCCTCCATGCGCAGATCATGTCCTCTAGTCCTTTGAGAAGGCCTAGGGACAAAAAGCTCATCCGCCAAGGTATTATATTGCCCTCTGATGTATTTATACATGTTAATTAGATCCCCTCTAAGGCGTCTTTTCTCTAGACTAAATAAACCCAGTTTATCTAACCTTTCTCGATAAGTGAGACCTTCCATCCCACGCATCAATTTTGTTGCTCGTCTCTGCACCTGCTCTAAAACTGCAATATCTTTTTTGTAATGTGGTGCCCAGAACTGAATTCCATATTCCAGATGTGGCCTTACTAGAGAGTTAAACAGGGGCAATATTATGCTAGCATCTCGAGTTTTTATTTCCCTTTTAATGCATCCCAAAATTTTGTTAGCTTTAGCTGCAGCTGCTTGGCATTGAGTACGATTATTTAACTTGTTGTCAATGAGTACTCCTAAGTCCTTCTCCAAGTTTGATGTCCCCAACTGTATCCCATTTATTTTGTATGGTGCTAGACCATTAGTACGTCCAAAATGCATGACCTTAGATTTGTCAACATTGAATTTCATCTGCCATGTATGTGCCCATATAGCCATCCTATCCAGATCCTGTTGCAATATGACACTATCTTCCTGAGAGTTAATGATTCTGCACAATTTTGTATCATCTGCAAAAATAGCAACATTGCTCACTACTGCATCTACTAGGTCATTAATAAATAAATTGAAGAGCACTGGACCCAGAACAGACCCCTGTGGGACCCCACTGCTAACAGTCTCCCATTTTGAGTATGATCCATTGACCACAACTCTTTGCTTTCTGTCCATTAGCCAGTTCCCTATCCATGAACACAGACTCTTCCCCAGTCCTTGCATCCTCAACTTTTGCACCAGACTTTTGTGGGGAACAGTGTCGAAGGCCTTTGCAAAGTCCAAGTATATCACATCTACAGCATTCCCAATATCCATATTAGCATTCACTACCTCATAAAAGCTGAGCATGTTAGTCAAACAGGACCTGTCTTTAGTAAACCCATGTTGATGCTGAGAAATAAGATTATTTTCTACTATGAAGTCATGTATAGTATCTCTTAGTAACCCCTCAAATAGTTTGCATACAACTGATGTTAAGCTTACAGGTCTATAATTTCCTGGATCAGAAAATTATAGACCTGTAAGCTTAACATCAGTTGTATGCAAACTATTTGAGGGGTTACTAAGAGATACTATACATGACTTCATAGTAGAAAATAATCGTATTTCTCAGCATCAACATGGGTTTACTAAAGACAGGTCCTGTTTGACTAACATGCTCAGCTTTTATACTGAGGGGTACCTACCTATCTAATCTATACTGGGGGCATCTGCCTATCTAACCTATACAGTGTGCACCTACCTATCTAACCTATACTGGGTGCCTCTACCTATCTAACCTATACTGAAGGGTACCTACCTATCTAATCTATATTGGGGGCATCTACCTATCTAACCTATACTGAGGGGAACCTACTTATCTAATCTATACTGGAGGCATCTGCCTATATCTAACCTATACTGTGTGCACCTACCTACCTAATCTATACTGGGGCATCTACCTATTTAATCTATACTGAGGGGTACCTACCTATCTAACCTATACTGAGGGGAACCTACCTATCTAATCTATAATGTGTGCACCTACCTATCTAACCTATACTGAGGGTTACCTACTTATCTAACCTATACTGGGGGCATCTACCTATCTAACCTATACTGCTTGAACCTACCTATCTAGCCTATACTGCGGGCACCTACCTATCTAACCCATACTGCTGGCACCTACCTATCTAACCTATACTGCCGGCACCTACCTATCTAACCTATACTGGAGGCATCTACCTATCTAACCTATACTGTGGGCACTTACCTATCTAGCCTATACTGGGGGCACCTACCTATCTAACTTATCTAACTTATACTGGGGGCAACTATACGGGCTACCTATACTGGGTGCACCTATACCTGTCTCCAAGTGGGGGGGGGGGGGGCGCATTTTATGCCCTCGCCCTGGGTGCAATTTAGCCTAGAAACTGCTAGTATTTGGCTCCTCCCACATGTTTTGGCCACACCCATTTTTCACCACTGTGCGCTTTGCTTGTTTCATGCATGGGGGCCTTAAGTTATGGACTGCTTGGGGCCACCAAAACCTTAGCTGCACCCCTGATGGTCAGCCTCTCACACAAGCTGCAGGCAACATTTGCTCATTCAGACGGGGGCTACAGATGTATGGAATCCCTCCCCCCTGTAAAGACTGCATGTAGACAGCTATATAACGTATTTCACAGGTTGAAAAGTTTTTGACAGTCCCTAAACTCCAGGAGGGCTGCCTGCAGCTTGTGTGAGAGGCTGACCATCAGGGGTGCAGCTAAGGTTTTGGTGGCCCCAAGCAGTCCATACCTTAAGGCCCCCATCCATGAAACAAGCAAAGCGCACAGTGGTGAAAAATGGGTTTGGCCAAACATGTGGGAGGAGCCAAATACCAGCAGTTTCTAGGCTAAATTGCACCCAGGGCGAGGGCATAAAATGCGCCCCCCCCCCCACTTGGAGACAGGTATAGGTGCACCCAGTATAGGTAGCCCGTATAGTTGCCCCCAGTATAAGTTAGATAGGTAGGTGCCCCCAGTATAGGCTAGATAGGTAAGTGCCCACAGTACAGGTTAGATCGGTAGATGCCTCCAGTAGAGGTTAGATAGGTAGGTGCCGGCAGTATAGGTTAGGTAGGTAGGTGCCGGCAGTATAGGTTAGATAGGTAGGTGCCGGCAGTATAGGTTAGATAGGTAGGTGCCCGCAGTATAGGCTAGATAGGTAGGTTCAAGCAGTATAGGTTAGATAGGTAGGTGCCCCTCAGTATAGGTTAGATAGGTAGGTGCACACATTATAGATTAGATAGGTAGGTTCCCCTCAGTATAGGTTAGATAGGTAGGTACCCCTCAGTATAGATTAAATAGGTAGATGCCCCAGTATAGATTAGGTAAGTAGGTGCACACAGTATAGGTTAGATATAGGCAGATGCCTCCAGTATAGATTAGATAAGTAGGTTCCCCTCAGTATAGGTTAGATAGGTAGATGCCCCCAATATAGATTAGATAGGTAGGTACCCCTCAGTATAGGTTAGATAGGTAGAGGCACCCAGTATAGGTTAGATAGGTAGGTGCACACTGTATAGGTTAGATAGGCAGATGCCCCCAGTATAGATTGGATAGGTAGGTACCTCTCAGTATAGGCTAGGTAGATGCATGCCCCCAGTATAGGTTATATAGGTAGGTTTCTCCAGCTTAGGGCGGGGGGAGCAAGCAGAGTGAAGTTTCAACTCACCCGGCTTCCTCGATCCTGCACACAGCCTCTATCTTCTTCCTGTCCCGGCGTGTGGCGTCTGTCGCATCGGTAAGAGCTCCCCCTGTGATGACATGCAGTTATGTCATCACAGGGGGCGCTGTTACCATAGCGACAGACGCCGCACGCTGGGACAGGATGAAGATAGAGGCTGTGCGCAGGATCGAGGCAGGAGACTTGAAACTTTGCTACACCCGCTTCCCCTGCGCCCACCCTCCTGCCTCTCCGCCGCCAGCTGCAGAATGCGGCCCCCCTTCATGTGAGGCCCCAAGCGGGGGCGTGGTTCGCCTGTATGCTGGTGGCACCTCTGCTGGCCATCCCTTACATCCTCCACACCCCTATGGACGGTATACCTATATTCTTCCCCTATTCCCACAACTCCCCCCCCCCCCCATGTTGTTAATGTTTTGTTTTTGCTTTGGCAATGCTAAATGTATTTGGTCCTGCCAATATATCTTTTTTGGATTTGGATTTGGCTGGCAGGGACAGGAGACACATTACAGGCAAGTAGCATCTGTGTGATGTGGGACTGCAATACAGATAAGCTCTCTGCTCCATCTCAGTCTCTCCACTCCTCCTTTCTCCCTCATTCACCCTTGTTTTCCCTCTTCCCCTAGTGCTGGCTGGAAGGGGGGCAATCTCCCCCCAGGCCGCCTTTCTTTCAGTGATTTAGGGCTGGTCTGGTGTATTGAGGTTTGTTGTTGTAATGCAATGTGAAACACTAGGCTAGCTGATAAAAGTGCAATTAGAGGACAGGCAAGCTGGTTAACCTCCTTGCCGGTTCAATTCCTCCGGCAAGGAGGCAGCGCAGGAGGTTTTCTTTTTTTTGTTTTTTTTTTAAATCATGTAGCGAGCGATAGCCACTGAGCGGCGGCATCCCCCAACCCACTCCGATCGCCTTCGGTGATCAGAGTATGCAGGAAATCCCGTTGAGAACGGGATTTCCTGCAGGGCTTCCCCGGTCGCCATGGCGACGGGGCCGGATGACGTCACCGACGTCATGGACGTCGGGACGTCATAGGGAATTCCGATCCGCCCCTCAACGCTGCCTGGCACTGATTGGCCAGGCAGCGCAGGGGTCTGGGGCGGGGGGAGCGGCTCGGCGCGGCGGATTGCGGCGGATCGGCGGCGATCGGAAGTTACAAGCAGCTAGCAAAGTGCTAGCTGCTTGTAACAAAAAAAAAAATTATGCAAATCGGCCCAGCGGGGCCTGAGCAATCCTCCTGCGCAGGTTACCCCGAACTGAGTTCGGGATAACCGGCAAGGAGGTTAATATACACAGCATGATGCAGAGCTTGCCTGGAGGCTCCGTGGGCAAAAATCTGTTTGGTCTCTCCCCTATGTTATAATGACTGTGTGTGTGGATAAGGTGTTAAACAAGGTGAAAAGTTTTTGACAGTCAGGAGTCCTATTACAGGCAAGTAGCCTCTATGTGATGTGGGACTGCAATACAGATAAGCTCTCTGTTCCATCTCAGGCTATTCTCAATTTCTCCACTCCTCCTCTCTCTGGGCTAGTGCAACACCAAAATCACAATAGCAATCGCTAGCAATTTGTGAGTGTGATTTTTGTGAAGCGATTTTCAGAGCGATTTCTGAATGAATTGCTTAAAAAAATGCTACATGCAGTATACTTGCGATTTTGAAAAAAATCACAACGCTGCTGTGGGAACACCCTCATAGGGTAACATTAGCCAAGCTGTTTTTAAATCACTGTCGATTTGAAAAATGCTCAGAAGCTCTCTTGGTGTGCACCAGCCCTCCCTCATTCACCTTTGGTTCCCTCTTCCCCTTGTGCTGGGTGTCTGTGTCTTCTTGTCATACAGGAAAGCTAAATAAAAGTGCAATCCTGGTGAGGCAAATTATTATTATTTAGTATTTATATAGTGCCGCCATCTTCCGCAGATGCACATATCCCTGCATCATATGGCTATCGATTGCGCTATGTGACACTATGGGCTCGATTCACAAAGCGGTGATAACTCAGTTATCACGCCTAAAAGACTTTAGGCGTGATGACCTTTTCACCACTGAGTTATCACCGCTTTTTCCTGCTCTTCGCGCGAAGTTACCGCACGTACGCGCGCAAAGTCCCACAGGGTTTAATGGGAGCTTCGCGCGAAGCGTCGGGTGCTGCGCGCGCACTTACGCGCGTACGCGCGGTAACTTCGCGCGAGTTTCTTCTTATCACGCCTAAAGTGAGTTTAGGCGTGATAAGGGGCTTTTCACTGGCGTGCAAACACTTTGCACCGCTTTGTGAATCAAGCCCCATGTGGCATATTCCACTGAATTGTCCAAACTAAGTCTATCTCCCATTCCTCTCTTGGGGAGTTGTTCCAGCGCTGTCCCCCGTTCAAATTTGCCACTGCCGGAAGCCCTCAGAAACACTTGTGTGCTTGAGTACTTCCAAAGATAGGCAGCTCCGTAATACGCCAGAGCACTTTTGTGCATGGGCAGTATGGAGCCACCTGTATTCGGAAGCACTCGGGGACATAAGTGCTTCTGGACCTTTCAGGAATCCCTCCCTTAAAGAGTAACTGTCAGACTGCAGAAGCTAATTTAAACCTCTATTCTCCTGTGTTAAACAGTTTAGAAGGAAGCCAGAAAGCCATTAGTGAAGATAAAAATCTAAGTTACCTTTGATGTGTGCTTATCTTAAAGGCTGTTATAGACCCATAAGGACGCAAGCCGCATAGTAAACTGCAAAGCATTCTGGGGCCCTCCCCTCGGCTGCTAATGAGACGTTACAGCAGCTTGTAATCAGTCCAGCGCGTAGCACTGATAAATCTCCGGGCAGAGTACACTGCAGGAGTCAGCTATTGTTCCTAGCCACATGGCTCATTAATATTCACTGCACACTGTGTTATTCTGTACGAGCTCCTCTGTGATCAGGAAGCAGGCAGGACATGACGACACATTTGGCAGAAAAACATGGAGCCTGCCATGAGCTGTCAGGAGCATCTATCTCTGCATATACTATATAAAAATTCTGTGAAATCCAAACGTGGACAGTGAAATGCATATGTAATGTAAGTACAGCCAATCTTTAGCTACTGATATATGTGTTTATTTTCTCTGAGACCTTATACCTAACAGCTCCTCTTTAAAAGTCCTATGTTTGCCCCTGCATTACCGGTACAATTTTTTCACCAAATGCAATATTTCAATGCGATTTTCCCGATTGAAAATAATCGGAAGGTAATGATTGTTCACATTTACTGAACGATTCTGTCTTCAAATTCCATTATAAAATCCAACTTTTGGATCAATTTTATCCTATTTAGCAAACAACCAAAGAATCGTTCGTTATCGATTGCCTTCATAAACTGCAAATTTTCTATACAATTTGATCAATAAAATCACATCGAAACATCGCATTTGGTGAAAAAAAATTGTACCGTTAATAGGCACCTTAATTACCATGTTTTCAGTACAGTTCCTTTTAATGTTGCTGTACTCTAAAGCTAGTTTCTCAAAGGATACAGTCTAGCATGTTTGCGGAGGTACACGCTAGATCGTGATTGTTGGAAAACGAGCAATCCCTGACGGTTAGTGATGAGTGAACGTTGTTGACGCACATTTTAATTCAGTAACGGCATGACGATGGTCTGCCAATCGGATTGTTACCAGAAGCGCGAAGATGAGGACCCAGATGTGTGACATTTACCACACTCGTCTAAACCAATCCCCCGGGCCAGATCGGCCTACATGGCCAATAATCGCTCTTTTACCATGACTGGGACACTTTTTATACACAATTCTCGACTGACCCGTCATTTATCGTTAGTTTCTGATGACAACAGCCTAGCTTGTGTACCCATCGCCACCCGTAGGGGTGCCTAACCCTTTAACCCCCCACCCCCCCTCCCCTCGTGGTGCCCAACCATTAACCACATCCCCAAGCAGAGCCTAATCCTTAACACCCTCCCACCCCTGCCGCCAAGCTGCAATTAGCAGCAATAGCTGGAAATTTGGGCCTAGCTGTTATTTTATCATTGTTATTTCATCGTATAACAGTGCTCTGTATTTCACGGCACAGCGGGCGCCCTTTTTACCCACTTCGCTGTAGCAGGACACATGCTGATTGTTCGCAGTTTAGCACACAGAACACCAGTTTGCACACAAAGTCTGCATTATTTCTCTTGCTCTATTACAACTCTCGCTAGGAACTCTTACAGTTACAGTTATCCTATCAGCTCTATCGCAGTCTACGAAGGACTGAGGTTTTACACATTAAATGCCATACACAGGGCCGGTTCTCTCATGAAGCAAGGTGAAACATTTGCATCAGCCGCAGAGATTTCAGGGGAAGCATTTTTGTAGTGTATGTACCTTCCTGAGGAGGAATGGAGTGGCTGAGGGTGGGCCGTCTGTTTGGCACAGACTCACAGCCAGCCAGTGTGCTACTGTGTAGAGCTGCAGCATGTCATGTGAGAACATTAATTGAAGCAGAGAAAATTGTCGTGTGCTGTGCGATCATTCCAAATCAGGGGTGGGGAGCATCCTCACACAGGCAGCAAAGAGCCAGCAAAGGCAGCAAAAAGTCTAGAACCAGACCTGGCCATACCTCAAAACTTTTTGTGATAAGAAATAGGGACACTTAAGCCACACCCTTAATCATGCCCCCGGCACACCCCTACTCACGCATACCATAAAGATTTCAAAAGAAAAATGTTATTTTATAAATTTAAACCACACTGGTCCTTTCTATCTTGGTTTATTTTCCTTCATATTAACATTTGAAAATAAGAAATATATCAATCTAAAGTGTGGTAATAAAGTTTAGAGTCAATTAAACACATTTGTCAGTAGATATAGAAGCCATGAAATGCTGCAGAAGACAGCTATGTGTTGCAAGGCTAGCATATAAGTACAGTAATGCTTGAACATCTAGTTGAAGAAACCAGTGTGAAAACCTTGTATTAAAGCTGTGCTCGCCATTATACAGCCTGACAGTATATGCTGTGCCTAGAATGAATATTTTATTAACCCTCCTGGCGGTTAATTTTTTTTGCCATATAGGCAAAAATCTTTTTTTTTTTGTTTGTTTCATGTAAAGCTACCAGAGTGGTAGCTACATGAAACACCACTAGAGGGCGCATGTGTCCCTCTAGTGCGATCGTCGCCGGCATCAATAGCAAACAGGAGAACGCGTATATAACGCGCTCCCGTTTGGCTTCTCCTGTCGCCATGGCGACGATCAGAATGATGTCAGACGCCTCCGATCCAGCCCATAGCGCTGCCCGGAACTCATTAGTCCGGGCAGCGCAGGGCTCAGGCGGGGGGCCCTCTTGCGCCGCTGCGTGCGATCGGGCGGCGATCAAGCTGTACGCGCGGCTAGTAAAGTGCTAGCCGCGCGTACAGCATTTTAAATGGAGCAAATCGCCCCACCAGGGGCTGAGATATCTTCCTGCGCGGCATAGCCCGAGCTCAGCTCGGGCTTACCACCAGGAAGGTTAATAGATATAATATATATTACAGTATAGTATATACAGCACTGGCAAAGTGTGCTTAATCGCACAGCTCCACGTCACCAGCGCGAGGCATCTACATCACCTGCGGGACGGAACAGGGCCGGCGCTTCAATTAAGGGCCTCAGAATCCATAAGGGCCCCCATGCATCTATTGCCCCTTTAAAAACGTCTGTAGTGGCCACCAGATGCTGTGGCCTGAACTGTCAGGGGTGCGGACGGTGATGGCTGAGGGGAGTGAGGTGGCCGGGGGTCGGGACATACATTACTTGATTCTGCCTGGGGCTGCGCTGGCATCATGGTTGCCATCGTTACTCTTTGTCCTCCAGCAGCGGCACTCTCCCCCTGACGTGTCACGCAGGCATGTGACGTCATGCCAGAACGTACATCATAGCTCCCAACTGTCCCTTTTTCGGAGGGACAGTCCCTTTTTGGGAGCCCTGTCCCTCTTTCACCCTCATTTGTCCCTCTTTCAGGACTTTGTCCCTCTTTCTATGTAAATATATATATTTATATACTAAAAATGTGTTTGATTCACTCTAAACTTTATTCCCAACCTTTAAATTGATATATTACTAATTTTAAAATGTTACTATGAAGGAAAATGAACCAGGATAGAAAGGACCAGTGTGGTTTGAATTATAAAACAACATATGTTTCTTATGAAATCTTTATGGTATGCATGACTAGAGGCGTGGCGGGGGCATGGCCAGGGGTGTGGCTTAAGTGTCCCTTTTTCTCATCTCAAAAAGTTGGAAGATATGGGGTTGTGTTGTGGCTGGTTGCTATGGTAACACAGGTGACCAGTAAACACAAGAGGGTGTGGCCCATTATGACATCACAGCAGCAGCTGCATATAAGGGCAGCCCAGCCAAGCAGACTGGCAGTCTTGTTTTGGCGTGAGCAGCTAACGTTGAGCAGGATATCTTTGTTTTGTCTTCGTGTGAAAAAATGCTTTGTGGATTCTTCCATGTTGTGGGACTTCTAGTCCTTCTTCAGCCCTCTTCAGGTAAGGAGGTTTATGAACATATGGCGGATGGGGAGGGCGGAGTTTAGTGGACATTTCTCAGGGTTAGTAGCGGGGGAGGGAAGGTGGATATGAAAAAATGGCGCCTGGAAACCACCAATAGCAGATTATCGCTAATTGTACCTTTTTTCTACTCTTGCAGTGCTAATAATGATATGAAATATTGGTAATACATACTGATATTTTACTAAAGCCACCAGTATAGGAATAATAGTTGCCCCCAGTATAGGTAACTAGTATAGTTGCCCCAGTATAGTTAGTATAGTTGCCCCAGTATAGGTAGCTAGTATAGTTGCCCCCAGTATAGGTAGCTAGTATAGTTGCCCCAGTATAGGAAGTATAGTTGCCCCAGTATAGGTCGCTAGTATAGTTGCCCCAGTATAGGTAGCAAGTATAGTTGCCCCAGTATAGGTAGTATAGTTGCCCTCAGTATAGGTAGCTAGTATAGTTGCCCCAGTATAGGAATTATAGTTGCCCCAGTATAGGTAGCTAGTATAGTTGCCCCCAGTACTGGTAGCTAGTATAGTTGCCCCAGTATTGCTAGCTAGTATAGTTGCCCCAGTATAGGTAGTATAGTTGCCCCTGTATAGGTAGCTAGCATAGTTTCCCCTTATATTGATTAGCCAAGTAGGTGCCCATAATAGGTTAACCAGCCTGCCCCCCCCCCCCCCCCCCTGCCTCTAGGATAGTCCCCCGCCCCCATTGCCTCCATAATATATATAATATTATATATTGCAACACAGCAGGCACCTGGATTATATTCTATTTTGGAAACTAGGAAATAGACGCCCATTCACAGTGGGGCGTTGCGGTGTGACATAATGGACACATTGTAACGCGAAAAGTCACACAGCAATGTTACACCTCATGCAATGTTCACAGTTCACCCAATACGCTGCGATCTAACGGTGTGCGACAGCCCCGCCCACTGCATACCGTACATTACCACATAACACGCGCATTAACAGTGATGGTGAACAATGTTGCATGCAAATTTTCGCCAAAGTCCTTTTCGCATCAAAAATGTTATTTTCTGCCGGTCTGCTGTGTTGCCCTTATATGAAGCTGCTGCTGTGATATCATAATGGGCCACATCCTTTTGTGTTTCCTGCTGCAGGAGGATGAGGGTTGTGTTGTGGCTGGTTGCTATGGTAACACAGATGACCAGGAAACACAAGAGGGTGTGGCCCATTATGACATCACAGCAGCAGCTGCATATAAGGGCAGCACAGCCCAGCAGACTGGCAGTCTTGTGGAATGTGGTGGCGTGAGCAGCTAACGTTGAGCAGGATATCTTTGTTTTGTCCTCTTGTGACAAAATGCTTTGTGGATTCTTCCATGTTGTGGGACTTCTAGTCCTTCTTCAGCCACTTCAAGTAAGGCGGTTTATGAACATATAGGGGATGGGGAGAGCGGCGTTTAGTGGACATTTCTCAGGGTTAGTAGCGGGGGAGGGGGAGGGAGGGCGGATATGAAAAAAGGGTGACTGGAAATCACCAATAGCAGATTATCGGTAAATGTACCTTTTTTCTACTCTTGCAGTACTAATGATATGATAGGAAATATTGGTAATACATACTGATATTTTACTAAAGCCCCCAGTATAGGAATTATAGTTGCCCCCAGTATAGGTAACTAGTATAGTTGCCCCAGTATAGTTAGTATAGTTGCCCCCAGTATAGGTAGCTAGTATAGTTGCCCCCAGTATAGGAAGAATAGTTGCCCCCAGTATAGGTAGCTAGTATAGTTGCCCCAGTATAGGTAGCTAGTATAGTTGCCCCAGTATCGGTAGCTAGTATAGTTGCCCCAGTATAGGTAGCTAGTATAGTTGCAACAGTATAGGAAGTATAGTTGCCCCAGTATAGGTAGCTAGTATAGTTGCAACAGTATTGCTAGCTAGTATAGTTGCCCCAGTATAGGTAGTATAGTTGCCTCAGTATAGGTAGCTAGCATAGTTGCCCCTTATATTGATTAGCCAGGTAGGTGCCCATAGTAGGTTCGCCTGCCTGTTCCCCCCCCCCCCCCTCCCTCCCTCTAGGATAGTCCCCCGGCCCCTTGCCTCCATAATATATATAATATTATATATTGCAACACAGCAGGCACCTGGATTATACTCTACGTTGGAAACTAGGAAATAGGCGCCCATTCGCAGTGGGGCGTTGCGGTGTGACATAATGGACACATTGTAACGCGAAAAGTCACACAGCAATGTGACACCTCATGCGATGTTCACAGTTCTCCCGATACGCTGCGATCTAACGGTGTGAGGTAGCCCCGCCCACTGCATACCGTACATTACCACATAACACGCGCATTAACAGTGATGGTGAACAATGTTGCATGCAAATTTTCGCCAAAGTCCTTTTCGCATCAAAAATGCTATTTCCTGCCGGTCTGCTGTGCTGCCCTTATATGCAGCTGCTGCTGTGCTGTCATAATGGGCCACATCCTCTTGTGTTTCCTGCTGCAGGAGGATGAGGGTACATGCCTGTGAGAAGGGGAAGAAGCACCCTGCTAACTCGCTGGAGTGGCAGCCGCAGCAGCTGGAGCGATCAGCTTATCTTGAAGAGTGGATTACAATGTTCCACCTCCTGCAGCTCCCCCAGCTAATGGCACCCTGGAGAGCAGAGCAACCAATCCTGGCAGGAGGTTGCTACCACCTACGCCAGGTAAAGAATGTCCACTAAGGCCTGGTGCACACCAAAAAACGCTAGCAGATCCGCAAAATGCTAGCAGATTTTGAAACGCCTTTTCTTCTTTTTCTGCAGCATTTCAGCTAGCATTTTGCGGTTTTGTGAAGCGTTTTTGGTGTAGTGGATTTCATGTATTGTTACAGTAAAGCTGTTACTGAACAGCTACTGTAACAAAAAACGCCTGGCAAACCGCTCTGAAGTGCCGTTTTTCAGAGCGGTTTGCGTTTTTCCTATACTTAACATTGAGGCAGAAACGCATCCGCAATCCAAAATCTGCAGCAGCCCGGTAGTATGCGTTTCTGCAAAACGCCTCCCGCTCTGGTGTGCACCAGCCCATTGAAATACATTACCATAACGGATCCGCACCTGCAAGCGGATCGCAAACCGCAGCAGAACCGCTCTGGTGTGCACTAGGCCTTGTATATGGTACATGCAATGTAATTAAAGTGGGAACACCCCTTTCAGGCTCTCTGTAGGGGAATCAGAATATAGTTTATTGCAGCATGTAAGTCGGGGGCACAGCCTCGAATTTTAAACTAGATAGCGATGAAAGGACTTGTTAGATCAAATGAGTGCTAACCGTGAGTTATGGCCTTGTCGTTAGCTCACAACAGACACGTGTGGTTGTGTTATGGAGGATAGAGTTCGGTGTGACAGGAGCAGGCCCGCCATCTGGGGGGTACAACTGTGACTTCCGTCACGGGCCCAGGGACCGCAGCCTCGGGCCCCCCCAGGCATTAACCTCCTGACTGTCCTCTTCCCGCCCCCCCCCCCAGCAGCCGCCGCTGTTAATACCTTAGCAGCGGCCGCTCTCCCCTCTCTGGCGTGTGTACTTATTCCAGCAGCATCTCCCGCTGCTGTGTGTGATGCAGCAGTATGCAGGGTTCGGTTTCCATAGTAACGGCGATACACTACAGGAAGCCGCTGCCCTGCTTCCTGCCGCATCACACACAGCAGCCGGTAACAACAGCGGCGGGGACGAGCGGGGGGCACCACCTACCCATACTGGGGCACTATACTAGCTATACTGGGGCACTGTACTGGCTATACTGGGGCACTGTACTGGCTATACTGGGGCACTATACTGGCTATACTGGGGCACTATACTGGGGCACTATACTGGCTATACTGGGGCACTATACTGGCTATACTGGGGCACTATACTGGCTATACTGGGGCACTATACTGGCTATACTGGGGCACTGTACTGGCTATACTGGGGCACTATACTAGCTATACTGGGCACTATACTAGCTATACTGGGCACTATACTAGCTATACTGGGGCACTATACTAGCTATACTGGGGCACTATACTAGCTATACTGGGGCACTGTACTGGCTATACTGGGGCACTGTACTGGCTATACTGGGGCACTGTACTGGCTATACTGGGGCGCTATACTGGGGCACTGTACTGGCTATACTGGGGCACTATACTGGCTATACTGGGGCACTGTACTGGCTATACTGGGGCACTGTACTGGCTATACTGGGGCACTGTACTGGGGCACTGTACTGGCTATACTGGGGAACTGTACTGGCTATACTGGGGCACTATACTGGCTATACTGGGGCACTGTACTGGCTATACTGGGGTGGCTAGAGGGCGTGCACAGCAGTCTGTAGGGGGGCCCAGGCTTGATGTTGTGTTAGGGGTTGTGTTAATTTCTGATGGCGGCCCCTGGACAGGAGCTGTCACTATAGGTGATGAAATGATGACCACAGTATGATAAAGGATCAGTGGCTGAATAGAGTACTGGTTAAGGGCTCTGCCTTTGACATGGGAGACCAGGGTTTGAATCCTGGCTAGGGTCAGTACCTATTCAGTAAGGAGTTCAAGGCAACACTCCCTAACACTGCAGGGTGGCCTCCTGAGCGCGTCCCAGTGGCTGCAGCTCTTGAGCGCTTTGAGTCCAACAGGAGAAAAGCGCTATATAAATGTTTGGATTATTACAGCGAAAAATTGTAAAATTTAAAATATGTGCAAACATAGACAAATAAGAAGTACATTTTTTCCTGAGTAAAATGAGCCATAAATTACTTTTCTCAGATGTTGCAGTCACTTACAGTAGGCAGTAGAAATCTGACATAAGTGACAGGTTTTGGACTAGTCCATCTCTTCATAGGGGATTCTCAGCAAGGCTTTTATTCTTTATAAAGATATTCCCTAAAAAGGATTCATACAAAGATGCTGAACGGCTTCCCTGCTCCCTACACAGTTTTTTTGGCAGTTGGACAGAGTAACTGCCATTCACTAAGTACTTTTGAAAATAAATATATCCCTGAGAATCCCTTATGAAGAGATGGACTAGTCCAAAACCTGTCACTTCTGTCAGATTTCCACAACCTACTGTAAGTGACAGCAACATAGTAGAAAAGTAATTTATGGCTCATATTATTCTGAAAAAAATGTACTTCTTATTTGTACTGTATATGTTTGTACATATTTTAAATTTTACAGTTTTTCGCTGTAGTGCCCCTTTAAAGAAAAGCTGCAGTGACGTATAGTGGAATGCAGTAAATTATTCAGGATACCCACTTTATAGGTTATTCTCCTGGTTTCAGCATCAGAAACACTTCCTATAGCTATATATGGCTGTGTACTGGTATGTAGCCCCGCCCTCCCAGTGATGCTTAGCCTAGGCTGTTTAGCAATGCGGAATTCTCCTCAGAGCATTCTAGGACACCAGGCATTATTTTCACTGGCTTTGGAATTCTCCAACACAAACTTTCCACAGAGCTGCAGCTGACGGCTAAAGATGGCGTCACCCGTGATAAATTATTTCTAAAAGCAATTTCATTCATTATTTCACTACAGTGCCTCTTGAATAGACGGGATGCACCAGTTTTACTGAACACAAATTAATTTAACTTGTACCTAATTTCAAACAAAAAATGTTGCCCAACACTAAGGTTGCATTAGTTATGTCATAGCTCCCAACTGTCCCTCTTTTGGAGGGACAGTCTCTTTGGGATCCCTATCCCTCTGTCCCTCCTCATTTGTCCCTCTTTTAGGACTTTGTCCCTCTTTCTATGTAAATATATATTTCTCTACTAAAAATGTGATTGATTGACTCTAAACTTTATTCCCATCCTTTAAATTGATATATATTAATAATTTTAAAATGTTAATATGAAGGAAAATGAACCCGGATAGAAAGGATCAGTGTGGTTTGAATTATAAAACATATTTTTCTCATGAAATCTTTATGGTATGCGTGACTAGGGGTGTGGCGGGGGCGTGATCAGGGGTGTGGAAGTGGCGTGGTTTAAGTGTCTCTTTCTCATCTCAAAAAGTTGGAAGGTATAGTTATGTTTTGAATCAGGATAATACTATTTATTGGCTAACTACAATCCTTGGCTCTAGTCTACTTCAGGGAACCCAGCACAATTCCCCATGGGGAGCAGTTCTCCAATCACAGTACTCTCTAACAGCACTAAGCGATGTGATTGGCCAAATAGACTGGGTGTAGTTTACTACAAGCCTGGGGGCTGACTATGCTGGGAAGGGCAAAGGGGGTAGGAGGCCCCCAATTTACCTTTGCCCCGGGGCCACCATGCTGTTTAAACCGGCCCTGGGGCTGTGAGAGCCTGTGTGTATATTGTGAGTCTGGGGAATCCCGTAGGCTGCTGGAAGGGACAGGGCTGCTGTAAATGGATGGAGGTGGCTGCAGACAGAGCTGCACGTGATCAGGTGCGCTGCTGCCGCACATGTCAGGCTGCTTAGGTAAACACAGTACAATAGGGGGTTTAATCATCAAAGCAAGGTGACTGCTGGGTACATCAGTGACTGCAGGGTAGGCCTGTGTTGGTGGCACAGGTCACTGCAGGGAAGAAGTACTGTCCACAGCAGGCTGCCTGTGCTGCTCACCCCAACCCCCACACTACAGGCGAAAGGAGCCTTCTAAGCTTTCTGATACTGCCTCTGTAGTACGGCTGCAGGGCGCCTCTCACTGAGCAGACAGGTGTGCTCTCCTCGCCGGCCAGCAGCCTATACTGGTACTTTAATCTACTATATGGGAACATGATGCATGTGGCGCAGTGGCGTTGCAGCAAATGCAAGGTGAGATGCTGCCCATAGCAACCGCGTCAGTTATATCAGTCAGTGCAGAGATGCTGCCCATAGCAACCACACAGTTATATCAGTCAGTGCAGAGAAAAGCATGAAAGTGGAACTAGATTTTCAAAATCCATTTTTAAAGAGAACCCAAGGCCGAATTTTTAATTCTTAATAGGACCTGTATATACCTGTAGCTTGTCAATCATCGTTCCCCATTACAGGCTTCCCTTGCCGCTCCCCGCCTCCGCTAGCTTCCTCCAATCGGAAGCTAAGCGCTGTCTTTGGCACAAGCTCTGTGTACACTTGGGCCTGATTCATCAAGCTGCGCTCCTTAGCAGCGCAGCTTAATGTGAAGGAGCGCCTGCTTTGCCTACCGCGCGTAACTAACTGTGGGTGGTCCTGTGAAGTATCGTTACCGCGATACTTCACTTGCAGCCGCTACTATGTTAACTTACATAGTTACAACTATGTAAATGAACATAGTAGCGGCCGCAAGTGAATTATCGCGGTACCAATACTTCACAGGACCACCCGCAGTTAGTTACGTGCTTTTCTATGTAAGCAAAGTAAAACACAAGAAAAACTCATGAGCAAAACGCTAATGCAATTAAAACGCACTCAAAACGCTAATAAAAAGCATTAACTAGTGTGTTCCCAACCCTCAATGAGAACTTAGGACAGTGCTAATCCTATTAGAGAGTGAATGATTAATTGAAAATTAGGTGTGTGCACAAGGATTTTGGGCCAGGTTTACAGCTAGAACCCACTAGGGCGATATTGGCAGCGTTTTTTGGATCGCCGGCGCTTGAAAAAAAGAAAAAAATGCTTTGCCAATGTATTTAAATGGTGGGGAACCGACTAGTGCGATTGCGATTAGGATTAATCACATGACAGCATTTTGGGCACTCAATGCTATGTATAGAAGTGCTGCAAAACAGTTTTCAAATAGCAATTTTACAGCGATTTGGGGGCTGAACGATTTGAATTTTAAATAAAGTTTATTAAACTTACCGGGTGTCTCGATGTCCGGCTTCCGCCCATAGCCCCGCCCCCTAGCAGAAAAGGTCACAGAAGCTTCTCTGATTGGTCCTAGAGAAACACCTATGACCTCTTCCATTAGGGGGCAGGGTTACGTACGAAAGCCTTTTATTTAAATTTACAAATGCTCGCACCCAAATTGCAGCAAAATTGATTTTCAAAGCGATTTTGCAGTGTTTCTATACTTAGCATTCAGCGCAAACACACTCAAAATGCGGCATGCCCTGCGATTGCGAATAACACTAATCACAATCGCATTAGTGGGTTCAGCCCCATTTAGATACATTGACAATGTTTTTGGAATCGCTAGCGATAGTCAGTGATCCCAAAACACTGCCAAAAACGCCATAGTGGGTCCCAGCCCTTAGGGTCACTTTATGGCTGGGTTTACACGTACACACATGCATCTGGAGCAGCCGATAATGAAGGTTTCAACTGCCGATCATTGTGTGTACAGAGGCTGCAGATCGCTATTGCTAGGGCATCGTTAAAGATCCGTACGACCCCCGATGCCCGAGCACGACCATTCGCAATGCTTTCTACTAGCTCGCCCACCAATTAAAGCCCCTCCGTCATCGCAAGAATTCTCGCATGTGTATGTAGCTTCAGTGTACAGAAGCCATAGCAGTCACCTAGTGGAATATGATCCAGCCCTACACACTGCCAGCAAAACTCCTCACCTTCCCTAACGGCACCATAATGTCCCTCAGCATCGCCCCATACACAGACCTCAGGTTTTACACAGCCCAGAAAATCACAGTATGCCAGGTGACAGGCCCGAGATTCAGGTCAGGAGGCCTCTGTTAACCTCCTTGCCGGTTATCCCGAGCTCAGCTCGGGGTAACCTGCGTAGGAGGATTGCTCAGGCCCCCTGGGCCAATTTTCTAATTTTTTTTCCCCTACACGCAGCTAGCACTTTGCTAGCTGCGTGTGGTACGCGATCGCCGCCGCTACCCGCCGCGCCGCCCCCCAGACCCCTGCGCAGCCTGGCCAATCAGTGCCAGGCAGCGCTGAGGGGTGGATTGGGATTCCCTCTGACGTGACGTCATCCCGCCCCGTCGCCATGGCGACCAGGGAAGCCCAGCAGGAAATCCCGTTCTGTACGGGATTTCCTGCTTACTCTGATCGCCGGAGGCGATCGGAGTGGGTGGGGGGATGCCGCTGCTCAGCGGCTATCATGTAGCGAGCCCTGGGCTCGCTACATGATTTAAAAAATTTTTGTTTTTAAAAATAGTGCTCTGCTGCCCCCTTGCCGCGGGAATTGGACCGGCAAGGGGGTTAAACATGATATCCCCAGCATTGTTGCTAAGGGCTCATTCACACTACAAAGCACATGCACAAATGTGATTTTGTGCATGCGTCTCCATCGCACGGAATGCACATCGAGCAGGGGTGCAGCTAAGGTTTTTGTGGCCCCATGCGGACTGCATGGGTGTGGCTATTCCGCAGAAAGTGGACGTGGCCATGACATGTGGGTGGAGCGGGAGTGGGGGAATGGGGGGGGGGGGGGGGTTGCCGAAAAATGGGCATGGCCATGACATTGTATGAGCGGAGTGTAACCGTAACCCAAAAGCAGCAAATATAGCCAACTATGACCATTAAATAATAAATGCAGCAACAGTTACCCCAGACACCAGAAAATAAACTCAATGTGGGCCACATTTCAGCAGAGAACAAACGCAATGTGGGCCACATTTCAGCAGAAAACCAACGCAATGTGGGCCACATTTCAGCAGAAAACCAACGCAATGTGGGCCACATTTCAGCAGAAAACCAACGCAATTTGGGCCACATTTCAGCAGAAAACCAACGCAATTTGGGCCACATTTCAGCAGAAAACCAACACAATTTGGGTCACATTTCAGCAGAAAACCAACACAATTTGGGTCACATTTCAGCAGAAACCAAACACAATTTGGGCCACATTTCAGCTGAAACCAAACACAATTTGGGCCACATTTCAGCAGAAAACAAATGCAATTTGGGCCACATTTCAGCAGAAAACAAACGCAATTTCAATTTGGGCAACATTTCAGCAAAAAAAAAAAAAAAGAATTTACTCACCTGGCAGAAGTCTCCTCACCCGGGGGGCCGAGCTCTGGCGCGCAGGTCCCCCTGGAAATATTGCGCCCCCAATCTCCCACGCTGAATGGAATAGCACGGCTACGGGAAGATGGCGCCCGAAGCCCTGTACTGGAGACACAAATAGTCTCCAGTACAGGGCTTCGGACGCCATCTTCCCTGCTCTGCCTATTAGACGCTGCGGCCAGCCCAGTGTGGACAACAGTGCGACGTCACGACAACATCACGGAGCCTCCGAGGCCCCTAAAAACATGATGCCCCAAGTGGCCGCTTGGTCTGCTTGGTGCCTGGCGGCGCCCCTGACATTGAGGTGTCTTAAAGCGCAGACATTGGCAGCAGCAACACAATAGAACCCATTGGTAAAATGTGTTTGTCGTGTGATAAGATGTTCCCAGACGTGTTAAATCGCAACACCTGGGAACGCACAGCTCTACAGTGAATAGTAACATGAAAGTCTATGGACTTTCATGTTACCATGTGGATCGCACACTATGTGCAATGTGTCAAAACTTAGTGTGAATGAGCCCTGAGAAGAATTGCAGGTGATAATTTATTGCTCAGCAGCTGTGCAACTTGGATTTGAGGTCTGCAGTGTGATACAGCTGAACCAGAAAGGGCTCTTTCACACTAGAAGCTGCACTGTGCGTTTTGACGGATCCCTCCTAGGCTGCGTTTAGAAAGGTACCATGAAAGTCTATTTGACTTTCATGTTAACTTTCACATTAGATGAAGCATTCCAGAGCGTTACATTGTAATGCATCTGGGAACTTCGTAACGTCCAGCCTCAGCGTTCTCCCGTCGGGTGAATTAGAACTACCGCCGCTAATCATAGTCATAATGCGTGCACGAAATCGGTTCCTGCAGGCGTTCTGTGATGTGAAAGAGCCCTAATGATTGCTAGGGTTCAGGGAAAGAGATGGAGGTGAGCCCAGAGTTAGATAGCCCTCCTATAAGCTGAGGTAGACTTATCAATGTAGATAGATCATAGTCCACCAGAATGATAAGTCCACAGTAACAGCACAAAGGTAATGATTGTAAACCTAGTTGCAGAAAAAATTGTAAAATCATTGCATAAAAGCTGTGCTTACCATTTATATAGCCAGACATTATATGCTGTGCCTAGTATTAATCTTCCATTAATATACAGCATATATATTACAGTAAAGTAAGCATACCTCCCAACTTTTTGAGATGAGAAAGAGGGACACTTAAGCCACACCCATGCCACACCCAGGCCCACGCCCCCATCACACCCCTAATCACGCATATCATAAAGATTTCATAAGAAAAATTATGTTGTTTGATAATTTAAACCACACTGGTCCTTTCTATCCTGGTTCATTTTCCTTCATATTAACATTTTAAAATTAGTAATATATCAATTTCAAGCATGGGAAAAAAGTTAAGAGTCACTCAAACACATTTTATAGTAGAGAAATATATATATTTACATAGAAAAAGTGACAAAGCCCTGAAAGAGGGACAAATGAGGAGGAAAGAGGGATAGGGCTCCCAAAGAGGGACTGTCCCTCCGAAAGAGGGACAGTTGGGAGCTATGAGTTAAGCAATGCTATTGCATACATTACATATAGTACTGGTCGGGTGAACTGGAAGCGCGAGGCATCTACAGCAGGTGAGATGACCGGAAACACGACCTCTGTGGACACAGCAGCTCGAGCGACTGACAGCCGGAGGAGGTGGACGACTTTCCGCTCTGCACACAGCCGACAAGGAAGATAGTTCGCCTACCGTCTGGAGACATCAAACGGAGCAGCCAGGAACCAGGAGCCCGTATGTAAGCTGGCAACATGGTGTGCGGAGCTCCCTCTTGTGGCCGGACTGTAAAATGTCCATGAAACTTGTGTGCGGAGCTCTCCCGTGTGCAGAGGGCCCAACCGTCCCGATCTCGTCGGGACCGTCACGATTTGGTGGGGGCTCTCCCGCTGTCACGGTATGAGCCCCCCAAGTCCCGGGCGGCAGTGGGCAGTGGATAAAAAAAAAATGATCGAGGCACCAGCCGCGCCTGTGATATGCGGGATGCCGGCCATAGCATTACCACCTCCCTCCCTCCTTCCCTTGAGATCTGCCCCCCCTGTGTCCCCGTTAGCAGAGTGCGCAGCGAGCGGAGCGGGCTGTCATTACCTGCGTCCATCCATGCACGGGTACCGATGTCCAGCTTCAATCTGCTTCCTGTGACGTCACAGGAAGCAGGAAGCTGGATGCAGACATCGGTACCCGTGCATGGACACAGGTAATGACAGCCCGCTCCGCTCGCTGCGCACTCTGCTAACGGGGACACAGGGGGGGCAGATCTCAAGGGAAGGAGGGAGGGAGGTGGTAATGCTATGGCCGGCATCCCGCATATCACAGGCGCGGCTGGTGCCTCGATCATTTTTTTTTTGCAGTGGCACCCATCCTCACTCTCCTTCCCACCCATGGGCACCCTTACCCTCCTCCCCACCCACGGGCAGGGTGTATGAGGCTATATTTGGTAAAAAAAAAAATATAAGGGCATAAAAATTAATTAAAAGAAAAATCTTAAAAAAACGATGGTAGGCGTGTGTTGGGGGTGTGGTTAGGGGGTGTGGTTAGGGGTGTGGCCAGTGTCCCGGTTTCCTATTTTAAAATGTTGGGAGGTATGCGTGTGGCCGCTATAGAATGTCTTACTGATGTAAATAGATGCCGTTAGGAGCCAGCTCTATGGGAGGGCTCTGGGAACCTGTTTATATTGTAAGCCTGGTGAATACAGTAGTTAGGCTGCTGGAAGGGACAGGGCTGTTGTTGTAAATGGATGCAGATGGCTGCACGTGATCAGGGCGCTGCTTCTGCACATGGTAAACACAGTACAATAGGTGTTTATCATCAAAGCAAGGTGACTGCTGGGTACATCAGTGACTGCAGGGTAGGCCTGTGTTGGTGGCACAGATCACTGCAGGGAAGAAGTACTGTCCACAGCAGGCTGCCTGTGCTGCTCACCCCAACCCCCACACTACAGGCGAAAGGAGCCTTCCAAGCTTCCTGGTACTGCCTCTGTAGTATGGCTGCAGGGCCCTCTCACTGAGCAGACAGGCCTGCTCTCCCCGCCGGCCAGCAGCCCAACTTTTCATTGCATTTTATAATTTAACAATCAGGAAACCAGCAACAGATAGCCTCAGCAAAATTGCATTACACTACGTTTGGTGATTTTCAGTGTACAGATATGTTACTATATGCTTTTCTGGGTGCACCAGCAGCACTGAAGAGGGGAGGAGCAGCGACATATTGAAGGGCAGGCCAGTGTTTCAGTGCCAAGCTGCGGCTAACAAGGTGACAACTTCTGCAGTATTGCTTGGAGATCAGGGCGGAGCTGCCCAGTCTGACAGCACCAAGGAGGGGAGGAGCAGCCACATTCTAAAGGGCGGGCCAGAGTACTCTAGAGACAGGCCCTGTGTATATCACATAAATGCAGCATTACAGATAGAGGGAAAGTAACTGAGGGTGCAGACACACATCCAAAATTGATTGGCCAATTGCTAGCTACTTTTTACCACCTCAATGCAGAGTTAGAGACTTTAAATACTAAGACCAGCTTGTGCAAGTAAGCCTCTCATCTGACATGACAGTGATACAATTGGATGTGTGTCCCAAGCTTGAGTATGGATAGGCATCTGCACCGCACTGAGTACATAACTGCATGTACAGCAGTATATACAGCGCAGCACACGCTCCCTCACCTTTCCCTGTTGCGTGTAATGCCTCACCCTCCATCCACTAGCATGGCACAGCAATAGCAGAGGTCACGTGTCACTGCAGGTGCCATCCTCAGCGGTACACGTGAGGCCCACCTGCACTTGTGCGTCACAATAGCTGCTATGACGTCACACCAGAACTCATCCTCGTCGCAGACGGAGCGGTGGCAGCATCGGATACAGACTTTCGGCCTCTCTCTCTCTGTATCCCCGATAGCCGGGAGCTCTCAGCCCCGACATTCTCCAGCAGAAGCTCCAGGAAGGAACAAGCAGTTATATCCCGGAGCTCCCCCTAGCGGCCGATAGCAGGAATTACAAAATGAGGTAGGATGGAGGCGATAGAATTAGATTTCTAATAACACAAATGGGTTTATGGCACCCATCCTGGGCTGATTGAGTACTTAAAAAAACAAAAAAATTGCCTTGAATTAATTTTGGTAGCAAACAGGGCCGGGCCGAGGCAGAGGCTGGAAAGGCTCCAGCCTCAGGGCGCAGTGTAGGAGGGGGCGCACAATTCATTCAGTTGTCATTCCCAATTGTGTTTGAAGCAGAAAGAAATAGGAAAAGGGGATACATGGCAGTGACTGCAAGTCAGATAACTAGAGATTAAGGTATTGGCAGGGGCGTAGCAATAGGGGGTGCAGCGGTAGCGACCGCATCGGGGCCCTTGGGCCAGAGGGGCCCCGAAGGTCCCTCCCTCAACTACAGTATTAGCTCTCTATTGGTCCTGTGCTCATAATAATCACTTCTATATATACATTGAGTAGTGGTAAACATTAACAAGCTCTTCTCCATCCCCTTCTTGCACCTCTGACACTGTAGTTGCCATTGGCAGGTTTTGGTGCGCCGTATCAATTGTTATGTATAGAGCGCCTGGGGGGCCCCATTGTAAAACTTGCATCGGGGCCCACAGCTCCTTAGCTACGCCACTGGGTATTGGGGAGGTTGGGGGCCCTGGGGCGCCTCTTAGTCTAGTAGCAATCAGTGTGTGACGGCTGGGGCGGAGGGATGGAGGGGCGCACTTTGGTGTCTCAGCCTTGGGTGCTGAAGGACCTTGTCCCAGCTCTGGTAGCAAATATACATGGTCAGGGTCTTTATCCTGAGGGGACTTTACCCTGAGCAGCGGTCATTGACTACAATGTCCCCTTACAAAGCGACTCCAGGGCCCTGCAAAGCTCCGCCTCTAAATCGAACCGCAGCCCCGCTCCCACTAGTCGACAATAAGCCCCGCCTCCAATGACCGTTAAACTCCGCCTACAGTCATATGCTTGTGTGCAGCTGGCTGCTAACCTGGAGAGGTGAGTTAAAGGGAACCTTATTAAGTAAAAAAAAAAAAAAATAGGTTTAACTTACCTGGGGCTTCTACCAGCCCCCTGCAGCTGCCCTGTGCCCACGCTGTCACTAAGCTGCCCTCCAGTCCCCCTCAGCGATCTTCTTCCAGACTGGCCACTGCACATGTGCGGCTCCTCAATAACGCTCCCATCTATGTGCAGTAGAGATTTTTTAGTGCTGCAAATTCGCAGAACGCTCCCATGGAGCGATTAGGGTGCGAACGGACCAGAGGTGCTCATTAGAACGAAATTAGGGTGCTGCGGGGCGCCGGAGGATGGGTTTGTCCCGGTGTGGGCACAGGGCAGCTGCAGGGGGCTGGTAGATGCCCCAGGGAAGTTAGACTCTGTTTTTTCTTTCATACAGTCAAGGTTCACTTTAATTCACCCTCTGCTGTGCGGTGTATTCGGGGGCCCTCTATGGCCACATAAACAGGGCTCTCTGGCTACCTATGTGGGAGACTCTGAAATAGGAAATTTGGGTGCTGCCACAGGCAACCATTCAGATATTTAAATGGGCACCTGTTTTGGTGCCCCAAAAATTGTAACCGTCCCTGGCCATACCTCCCAAATTTTTGAGATAAGAAATAGGGACACTTAAGCCACACCCCTGCCACACCCTTAATCACACCCCCGGCACACCCCTAGTTGCGCATACCATAAAGATTTCAAAAGAAAAATATGTTATTTTATAATTTAAACCACACTGGTACTTTCTATCCTGGTTCATTTTCCTTCATATTAACATTTGAAAATAAGAAATATACATATGATTACATAGATGTATACATCAGTCATGAAAGAGGGACAAATAAGGAAGAAAGAGGGACAGGGTCCCCAAAGAGGTACTGTCCCTCCAAAACGGATATTTGGGAGCAATGACATGCTGCCAGAGACAGCTATGTGTTGCAAGGCTAGCATACAAGTACAGTAATGCTTGAACATCTAGTTGATGAAACCAGAGTGAAAACCTTGTATTAAAGAGAATCTAAAGTTACAAAAAAAAAAAAAAACGAGATGAACTCACCTGGGGCTTCCCTCAGCCCCCTGCAGACGATCGGTGCCCTCGCAGCCCTGCTCCGATGGCCCAGGACCCGCCGGCGAACACTTCTGGTTTGGCCGTCACCGGCCGACAGGCGAGGGCACCGATCGTCTGCAGGGGGCTGAGGGAAGCCCCAGGTGAGTTCATCTCGTTTTTTTTTTGGTGACTTTAGGTTCACTTTAAAGCTGTGCTTACCATTATACAGCCTGACAGTATATGCTGTGCCTAGAATGAATCTTTTATTAATAGATATAACACATACAGTGGCTTGCAAAAGTAATCGGCCCCCTTGAAGTTTTTCACATTTTGTCACATTACTGTCACAAACATGAACCAATTTTATTGGAATTCCATGTGGAAGACCAATACAAAGTGGTGTACACGGGAGAAGTGGAACGAAAATCATACATTTTTTACAAATAAATAACTGCAAAGTGGGGTGTGCGTAATTATTTAGCCCCCTTTGGACTGAGTACAGTCAGTTGCCCATAGACAATGCCTGATGAGTGCTAATGACTAAATAGAGTGCACCTGTGTGTAATCTAATGTCAGTACAAATACAGCTGCTCTGAGACGGCCTCAGAGGTTGTCTAAGAGAATATTGGGAGCAACAACACCATGAAGTCCAAAGAACACACCAGGCAGGTCAGGGATACAATTATTGAGAAATTTAAAGCAGGCTTAGGTTACAAAAAGATTCCCAAGGCCTTGAACATCCCACGAAACACTGTTCAAGCGATCATTCAGAAATGGAAGGAGTATGGCACAACTGTAAACCTACCAAGACAAGGCTGTCCACCTAAACTTACAGGCCAAACAAGCAGAGCGTTGATCAGAAATGCAGTCAAGAGGCCCATGGTGACTCTGGACGAGCTGCAGAGATCTACAGCTCAGGTGGGGGATTCTGTCCATAGGACAACTATTAGTCATGCACTGCACAAAGTTGGCCTTTATAGAAGAGTGGCAAGAAGAAAGCAATTGTTAACAGAAAAGCATAAGAAGTCCCGTTTGCAGTTTGCCACAAGCCAAGTGGGGGACACAGCAAACATGTAGAAGGTGCTCTGGTCAGATGAGACCAAAATGGAACTTTTTGGCCAAAATGCAAAACGCTACGTGTGGCGGAAGACTAACACTGCACATCACTCTGAACACACCATCCCCACTGTCAAATGTGCGTCTGTCCTCTTATACTACTTATACTATGTATGCCATGTGTACCAAAAACAATTCCGAGTATAGCTCTGCCGTACTTGGCGAAATAAAACTGATTCTGATTCTGAAATGTGGTGGCAGCATCATGCTCTGGGGGTGCATGTCTTCAGCAGGGACAGGGAAGCTGGTCAGAGTTGATGGGAAGATGGATGGAGCCAAATACAGGGCAATCTTGGAAGAAAACCTCTTGGAATCTGCAAAAAACTTGAGACTGGGGCGGAGGTTCACCTTCCAGCAGGACAACGACCCTCAACATAAAGCCAGGGCAACAATGGAATGGTTTAAAACAAAACATATCCATGTGTTAGAATGGCCCAGTCAAAGTCCAGATCTAAATCAAATCGAGAATCTGTGGCAAGATCTGAAAACTGCTATTCACAAACACTGTCCATCTAATCTGACTGAGATGGAGCTGTTTTGCAAAGAAGAATGGGCAAGGATTTTAGTCTCTAGATGTGCAAAGCTGGTAGAGACATACCCTAAAAGACTGGCAGCTGTAATTGCAGCAAAAGGTGGTTCTACAAAGTATTGATTTAGGGGGCTGAATAATTACGCACACCCCACTTTCCAGTTATTGATTTGTAAAAAATGTTTGAAATGATGTATGATTTTTGTTCCACTTCTCACGTGTACACCACTTTGTATTGGCCTTTCACATAGAATTCCAATAAAATCGATTCACATTTGTGGCAGTAATGTGACAAAATGTGGAAAACTTCAAGGGAGCCGAATACTTTTGCAAGCCATTGTATATTACAGTATAGTATATACAGCACTGGCAAGGTGTGCTTAATCGCACAGCTCCACGTCACCAGCGCGAGGCATCTACATCACCTGCAGGACGGAAACATGACCTCTGCGGACACAGGAAGCAGCACTCGAGCGACAAAAGGCTGGAGGAGGTCGGTGTGTCTCTGTTCTACATAGGCGAGGGGACTAGACTAGAAGCATCCCATGGAGTATCCAGGAACCGTATGTAAGCCGGCATCATTGTGTGCGGAGCTCCCCCTTGTGGACGTTACTTGGAAAATGTCCATTGAACTTGAGTGCGGAGCTCCCCCTTGTGGCCGTACTGTGAGAATGTTCATTGAACTTGTGTGCGGCGCTCCCCGTGTGGCCGTACTGTCAGAATGTTAGTTTTTTGCAGATGTAAATACTGTAAATAGTAGGAGACGGTTCTATCGGAGGGGGCTGTGAAAAAGTGTGTGTATAATATGAGTGTGGCGAATACCGTAGTCAAGCTGCTGAACAGGAACTACTAGGGCGGCTGCAGACACAGCTGCACATGAGAGGGGGCGCTGCTGCTGCTAATGACAGTCTAGCTAGGTAATCACAATACAATACAGGGTATAATCATCAAAACAAGGTAACTGCTGGGTAGAGACAGGGCATAATTGTAAGGCATTAGTATTTATATAGCGCCGACATGGTTCGCAGCGCTGTACAGAGTATATGATCTTGTCACTTAACTGTCCTTCAGAGGAGCTCACAATGTAATCTCTACCATAGTCATATGTCTATGTACATATCGTGCAGTGCATGTATCATAGTCTAGGACCAATTGAGGGGGAAGCCATTTAATTAATCCTGTATGTTTTTGGGATGTGGGCAAAAACCAGAGTGCCTAAAGGAAACTCAAACAGACACAGGGAGAACATAGAACACAGACACGGCTAAAGCAGTGGCCATTAGACATTGAAGTTGCCCCACAACATGGTCCCAGTGTTTAATTCTGCTCACTTTGTACTGGAGTTTGCCACCCATGCCTTAGTGCCTTCCCGTTCCTCTCTGCGTCCCCTCGTTCCACTGCCACCTGCCCCCGTTCCATTTTTCAACTTTAATGTGGATGAGGCCTTTGGGTACCCTCGGAGGGCCACTGAAGTACTCGGGTCTCCAAGTACTTCCAAAGACGAGCAGCTCCTTACTAGAAGAACTGAAGAAGCAGCCGGCAGGAGATTTGAACAAGGGCCCCTGCAGTGGAACGAGGGGAAACAGAGGAACGGGAAGGCTATTAGGGATCCAGAGTCTTCCATCTTTTGAGGTGAGGATCTTACTTTTTTTTTTTATAGCAGGTTACAGCTGTCCTTTTTTGGTTGGTGCTCCACAATACAATATCAAAAACATCCTGTGTAAATAAATCTTCTAGCACTGTCCCTATGCTGTCCACTGACCAGCATACCTCCCAACATTTTGAGATCAGAAAGAGGGACACTTAAGCCACACTCCTGCCACACCCATAATCCCATAACCCCAGCACACCCCTAGTCATGCATACCATAAAGATTTTATAAGAAAAATACGTCATTTTATAATTTAGACCACACTGGTCCTTTCTATCCTGGTTCATTTTCCTTCATAGCACATTGGAAAATAAGAAATATGAGTTTAAAGGATGAGTATAATGTTTAGAGTCAATTTAACACATTTTTTCAGTAGAAAAATACATAATTTCTCATAGGTCTGTACATCAGTCCTGAAAGAGGGACAAATGAGGAGGAAAGAGGGACAGGGCTCCCAAAGAGGGACTGTCCATCCAAAAGAGGGACAGTTGGGAGCTATGGATGAGTCCCATAATCCCTTGAGGGTGAGGCGAGTCATTCGCCAGTAAGGCCCAACCAAACCTGGCATACACAATATGGCCGCAAACTGTCAGCAGCTGCTGCTCATTACACCTTGCAGTCACCTCCCGCTGCCAGTCCCACAATTATTATGTAGCTCAGAACAATATAAATGTAATTCGGTCTGTGGATCCACATACACTGCACATTCCTCTTCACACACAGGCCCAACAGGGAGATGGAACATGACAGCTATCCTCTGATTCTTCTTAAAGGACCATTATCACAAAACAATTTGAAAATGTAAAATACATGTAAACACATAAATAAGAAGCACGTTTCTCCCAGAGTAAAATGAGCAATAAATTACTTTTCTACTATGTTGCTGTCACTTACGGTTAGTAGCAGAAATCTGACAGAACTGACAGGATTTGGACTAGTCCATATCCTCATGGGGGGTTCTCAGCATGACCTTTATAAAGACACTCCCTGAAAAGGATTTTTTTTATAGCTTGTAGATTTTAATTTGGAGAAAGGTATTTCTTATTTGTATGTGTGGACATATATTGTAAATTTTATGACTTTTGCAATCGTGGTCCTTTTAAAGGACAACTGAAGAGAGAGGTATATGGAGGCTGCCATGTTTATTTCCTTTTAAGCAATACCAGTTGCCTGGCAGCCTTGCTGACCCTTGGCCTCTAATACTTTCAGCCATAGACTCTGAACAAGCATGCAGCAGATCAGGTGTTTGACATTATTGTCAGATCTGACAGATTAGCTGCATGCTTGTTTCTGGTATGATTCAGACACTTCTGCAGCCAAGCAGACCAGCAGGGCTTCCAGGCAACTGGTCTTGTTTAAAAGGAAATAAACATGGCAGCCTCCATAGTCTTCTCACTTCAGTTGTCCTTTAAGCAAGACAAGACAAGACAAATAACATTTATATTGCGCTTTTCTCCTTGCGGACTCAAAGCGCCAGAGCAGAGCAGCAGCCACTAGGGCGCGCTCTATTGGCAGTAGCAGTGTAAGGGAGACTTGCCAAAGGTCTCCTACTATATTAGTGCTGGCTTACTGAACAGGCAGAGCCGAGATTCGAACCCTGGTCTCCTGTGTCAGAGGCAGAGCCCTTAACCATTACACCATCAGCCAACTGCTGCGGTCGTGGAGCTTCACATCACATGACAAAGCATGACAACTGACGTATCCTTCACATCTCTCCAGCAAAAAAGAGAACGGAAGCGCAATTCTATCCCCCATGTGCATACCTCATGTCATGGAAAGTGTGTGGGGTGGGGGTGGAAATAGACTCTATGGCTCCAGCAGCACAGGACTGATTCATTCCTATGGCAGGGTCAGGTGCATGGACAGCAGTGTGACTTGAGCTCAGAGTCAGAGGTAATTGTGCGGGGAGCACACAGCAATTTTACAATTAGGAGCGCAGTAGGAGGATCGCCCTTTAACCCATTAGCGCCTTGTGCGTGGTAATATTGTAGGGAGCACACAGCAACTTCAGCAGACTTTAGAGCATCAGCCCCTAAAGAGGCACCAAAGTGACACGTTGTAAATTATTCAGGATACACACGTTTACCATAATTAGTTTGCTTTCAGCATCAGAATCACTTACTATATCTATGTATTTTGCAATATATTGGTATGTAGCCCTTCCCTCCCAATTATGTCACAGCCTAGGCTATTTAAATATGCAGAATTGTCCTCCCACAGCATTCTGGGAGATCAGGTATTATTTTCCCTGGCTTTGGGACTCTCGATAAACAAGCATTCCGCAGAGATGCACCCGACAGCAGTAAAGATTTCAGAATGCAAATTGGGGTGAGGAAAGATTTTAAATGGGCAAACACTGACCAGCTTATTTATAAAGTTATATTGTACATAATAAGCTATTTTACTAAAGGTGCCCATTAACGGTACAATTTTTTCACCAAATGCCATATTTGAATGTGATTTTCAGGATCGAAAATAATCGGAAGGTAATTATCGATTGTTCACATTTAACAAATGATTCTGTCTTCAAATTCGATCATAATCGATTTTATCCTACTCAGCAATCAACCAAAGAATCATTCCTTATTAAGTGCCTTCATAAACAGCAAATTTTCTATACAATTCAATCATTAAAATCACATCGAAAGATCGCATTTGGTGAAAAAATTGTAGTGTCAATGGGCACCTTAATTACAATATTTTCAGTACAGTTCCTTTTAATGTTGCTGTACTCTAAAGCTAGTTTCCCAAAGGATACAGTCTAGCATGTGTGCGGAGGTACACGCTAGATCGTGATTGTTGGAAAACGAGCAATCCCTGACGGTTAGTGATGAGTGAACAATGTTGACACACATTTTAATTCAGTAATGGCATGACAATGGTCTGCCAATTGGATCATTACCAGAAGTGCGAAGATGAGGACCAATCCTGGGGGCCAGATTGGTCTACCTGGACAATAATCGCTCTTTTACTATGATTGGGACACTTTTTATACACAATTGTCGACCAAGCCATCATTTGGACAATAATCGCTCTTTTACCGTGATTGGGACACTTTTTATACCCAATTCTCGACCGAACCGTCATTTATCGTTAGCTTCCGATAACAGCAGCCTAGCTTGTGTACCCACCCCCACCCATAGGGGTGCCTAACCCTTTTATGTTCCCATCCCCTTTGGTGCCTAAGCATTAACCATCTCCCCTAGCGGAGCCTAATTCTTAACATCCTCCCACCCCTGTCGCCAAGCTGCAATCAGCAGCAATTGCTGGAAATTTGGGGCCAGCTGCTATTTTATCATTGCCGCGTATAAAGGTGCTCTGTATTTCACGGCACAGCGGGTGCCCTTTTTACTCACTTTGCTGTAGCAGGACACATGCTGATTGTTTAGCACACAGAACACCAGTTTGCGCACAAAGTCCACATTGTCTCTCTTACTCCATTACGACTCTCGCTAGGAACTCTTACAGTTACAGTTATCCTATCTGCTAATAGAGAACATACAGTCAGTATTAAAGAGAACCAGAGAGGAAATAATAATAGATTTATACATACCTGGGGCTTCCTCCAGCCCCATCAGCCTGGATCGCTCCCACGCCGCCGTCCTCTGCTGCCTCTGTCCGCCGGTACCGGGTCCCGTCATTTCGGCCAGTCCACGCAAGCGCAGAGCGCTCCCTCCGTACTGCGCATGTGTACAAAGCTGGAGGGAGCCCCTGCGCATGCGTACAACTGGTCGCATCTGGCGGAAGTGACGGGACCCGGTACCAGCGATAGAAGCAGCGGAGGATGGCGGCATGGGAGCGATCCAGGCTTATGGGGCTGGAGGAAGCCTCAGGTATGTATGACATTTTTTTTTTCATTTTTAACATGCGTTCGTCTCTGGTTCCCTTTAAGCACCAAGTATGAGCAGAGTATAAGTGCATTAGTAACCATAACTGATTTAGCAGCCGTGACTGCCCACTTGGTGTTAGTAGTTTTCATCAGATTGTCATATCATTATACACTCACCTAAAGGATTATTAGGAACACTATACTAATACGGTGTTTGACCCCCTTTCACCTTCAGAACTGCCTTAATTCTACGTGGCATTGATTCAACAAGATGCTGAAAGCATTCTTTAGAAATGTTGGCCCATATTGATAGGATAGCATCTTATTTTATTTATTTATTGTTCTTATAAAGCGCCAACATATTACTCAGTGCATCTTGTAGTTGATGGAGATTTGTGGGATGCAGATCTAGGGCACTAAGCTCCTGTTCCATCACATCCTAAAGATGCTCTATTGGGTTGAGATCTGATGACTGTGGGGGCCATTAGTGTTGGGCGAACATCTAGATGTTCGGGTTCGGGCCGAACAGGCCGAACATGGCCGCGATGTTCGGGTGTTCGACCCGAACTCCGAACATAATGGAAGTCAATGGGGACCCGAACTTTTGTGGTTTGTAAAGCCTCCTTGCATGCTACATACCCCAAATTTACAGGGTATGTGCACCTTGGGAGTGGGTACAAGAGGAAAAAAAAATTAGCAAAAAGAGCTTATAGTTTTTGAGAAAATCGATTTTAAAGTTTCAAAGGGAAAACTGTCTTTTAAATGCGGGAAATGTCTGTTTTCTTTGCACAGGTAACATGTTTTTTGTCGGCATGCAGTCATAAATGTAATACATATAAGAGGTTCCAGGAAAAGGGACCGGTAACGCTAACCCAGCAGCAGCACACGTGATGGAACAGGAGGAGGGTGGCGCAGGAGGAGAAGAAGGCCACGCTTTGTGAGACACAACAACCCCGGCCTTGCATGAGGGCAAGAAGCGTGCGGATAGCAGGCTTTGTACCGCCATGCAGTCATAAATGTAATAAAGATAAGTGGTTCAATAAACAGGGACCACGCGGCAACGCTAACCCAGCAGCAGCAGACGTGATGGAACAGGAGGAGGCGCAGGAGGAGAAGGCCACGCTTTGTGAGACACAACAACCCAGGCCTTGCATGAGGGCAAGAAGCGTGCGGATAGCATGCTTTGTACCGCCATGCAGTCATAAATGTAATAAAGATAAGTGGTTCAATAAACAGGGACCACGCGGCAACGCTAACCCAGCAGCAGCAGACGTGATGGAACAGGAGCAGGCGCAGGAGGAGAAGGCCACGCTTTGTGAGACACAACAACCCAGGCCTTGCATGAGGGCAAGAAGCGTGCGGATAGCATGCTTTGTACCGCCATGCAGTCATAAATGTAATAAAGATAAGTGGTTCAATAAACAGGGACCACGCGGCAACGCTAACCCAGCAGCAGCAGACGTGATGGAACAGGAGGAGGCGCAGGAGGAGAAGGCCACGCTTTGTGAGACACAACAACCCAGGCCTTGCATGAGGGCAAGAAGCGTGCGGATAGCATGCTTTGTACCGCCATGCAGTCATAAATGTAATAAAGATAAGTGGTTCAATAAACAGGGACCACGCGGCAACGCTAACCCAGCAGCAGCAGACGTGATGGAACAGGAGCAGGCGCAGGAGGAGAAGGCCACGCTTTGTGAGACACAACAACCCAGGCCTTGCATGAGGGCAAGAAGCGTGCGGATAGCATGCTTTGTACCGCCATGCAGTCATAAATGTAATAAAGATAAGTGGTTCAATAAACAGGGACCACGCGGCAACGCTAACCCAGCAGCAGCAGACGTGATGGAACAGGAGCAGGCGCAGGAGGAGAAGGCCACGCTTTGTGAGACACAACAACCCAGGCCTTGCATGTGGACAAAAAGCGTGCGGATATAGCAGCAATGCTTTTTGCCGCCATGCAGTCATAAATGTAATACAGATGAGAGGTTCAATAAACAGGGCCCGGAAACGCAACACCATCCCAGATGTTCGTTGGTCATGTTACTTGGTTGGGGTCCTGGAGTGTTGCGTAGTCATTTCCAATCCAGGATTGATTCATTTTAATTTGAGTCAGACGGTCTGCATTTTCTGTAGAGAGGCGGATACGCCGATCTGTGACGATGCCTCCGGCAGCACTGAAACAGCGTTCCGACATAACGCTGGCTGCCGGGCAAGCCAGCACCTCTATTGCGTACATTGCCAGTTCGTGCCAGGTGTCTAGCTTCGATACCCAATAGTTGAAGGGTGCAGATGGATGGTTCGACACAGCTACGCCATCTGACATGTAGTCCTTGACCATCTTCTCCAGGCGATCGGTGTTGGAGGTGGATCTGCACGCTTGCTGTTCAGTGGGCTGCGGCTGCATGGGTGTCAGAAAATTTTCCCACTCCAAGGACACTGCCGATACCATTCCCTTTTGGGTACTAGCTGCGGCTTGCGTTGTTTGCTGCCCTCCTGGTCGTCCTGGGTTTGCGGAAGTCAGTCTGTCTGCGTACAACTGGCTAGAGGAGGGGGAGGATGTCAATCTCCTCTCTAAAGTCTCCACAAGGGCCTGCTGGTATTCTTCCATTTTGACCTGTCTGACTCTTTCTTCAAGCAGTTTTGGAACATTGTGTTTGTACCGTGGATCCAGAAGGGTATAAACCCAGTAATTGGTGTTGTCCAGAATGCGCACAATGCGTGGGTCACGTTCAATGCAGTCTAGCATGAATTGAGCCATGTGTGCCAGAGTCCTACCAGAATCCTCATCATCCTCTTGTGAGCGTTGTGATAGTTGTTGTGATGCATCATAGTCGTCACCTTCCTCCTGGTCTGCTTCTGCTGACCATTCGCGTTGAATTGTGGAAGTCCAACGTGCACCGCTCTGGCCCTCGTCAGTGGTGGCATGAAATTCCTGCTCCAACTCCAGCTGTTCCTCCTCCTCTTCTTCGTCATAGCTGCTGGGGCCAGCGTTCCCTGAGGCGGATGGCCTGATGTTGGTACCATCACGCTGATCGTTTTCTCCTTCAGATTCCCCCAGTTGCATCATGACAGCTGTTTCCTTGATTTTTAACATCGACCTCTTCAGTAAACACAGCAGTGGTATGGTAATGCTGACTGAAGAGTTGTCACTGCTCACAAGCAACGTGGATTGCTCAAAATTTTGGAGGACTTGGCAGAGGTCCAACATGTTGGCCCAATCGGATCCACAGAAGCTTGGCAGCTGGCCGGATGCGCCTCGGTACTGCGCCGTCATGTACTGGACCACTGCACTCTTCTGCTCGCAAAAGCGGGCTAGCATGTGCAGCGTAGAATTCCAGCGCGTAGGGACATCACACAGCAAGCGATGGTGGGGGAGATTGAAGCGCTCCTGCATCTTGGCGAGTGCCCCCGAAGCAGTACTGGAATTTCTACAATGTTTGGACACTCGACGCACCTTCAACAGCAGATCGGGCACGCCTGGGTATGTCCTCAGGAACCGCTGAACTACTAGGTTCATCACGTGCGCCAGGCAAGGGATGTGTGTCAGCTTAGCCAACCTTAAAGCGCGAATGAGATTACTCCCATTATCACACACAACCATGCCCGGTTTCAGGTCCAGCGGTGCCAGCCACAAATCCGTCTGTTCCTTTATTCCCCTCCAAATTTCCTCCCCTGTGTGCTGCTTATCCCCAAGGCAGATTAGCTTCAGCAACGCTTGCTGACGCATGCCAACAGCTGTGCTGCACTGCTTCCACGATCCTACTGCTGCTGGGTTAGCGTTTCCGGATGAGGTACAGCTTTGAGATGCGTTGGAGGAGAAGGAGTCAGAGAGGTAGGTGCTGCTGTTATCCAGTGGGAGGGACGGCGGTGCAGCTGTTTGTGGCGTGGGCAACACCCGTGCCGTAGCAGGTGAGGAATCGCTGCCAGGCTCCACAAGGTTCACCCAGTGCGCGGTAAGGGAGATGTATCGACCCTGGCCGAACGCACTCGTCCAGGTGTCAGTGGTGAGGTGAACCTTGCAGGCAACGGCATTCTTCAAGCTTCGGGTTATTTTGCTGACCACGTGCTCATGCAACTCAGGCACTGCAGAGCGCGCAAAGTGGTAGCGGCTGGGAACCACGTAACGTGGGATGGCCACTGACATCATGCCCTTGAAGCTGTTTGTCTCCACCAATCGATATGGCAGCATTTCGCAGGCCAGAAGCTTGGCTATGCTGGCTGTTACTGCCACGGCCCGGGGGTCATTTGCTGGCAATTTCCTCTTGCGCTCAAACATCTCCGACACAGACAACTGAACCGTAGCGCTGCACACGGAAGGGCTGTTGGTTGTTGTGTTTGATGAACACTGGGAGACCTCAAGAGCACTACTCCGGAAAGTGACAGTGTCAGCGTCGTCTGATGTTTGTGAATGTTGTGAACCACGCAATGGCTGGGCTACTGCTGCTGCTGAGGCGGGTCTGGTGGTGAGTCTGGTGAACCCAAGGGAGGCAGTGTTGTTTCTGGTACCCTGTCCTGACGCGTTTGCCCAAAGAGTGGGATGTTTGGATAGCATGTGACGGCTCATGCTGGTGGTGGAGAGGTTGTTAATATTTTTCCCCCTGCTCAGGCGGGTCTTGCACACCTTGCAAATCGCCATGGTAACATCCTCAGTGCAGTCTTCAAAGAAAGCCCAGACTTTGGAGCACCTGCCTCCTTGCTGGCGATTTCTGTTTGCTCCTCTTTTGCCTCTCACTTGAACTTCCACGCTTGTGGTGCCTGAAATTGCGCGCCGCCTACCTTGTGGCACAAGGCGAACTCGTGCAGCAGTGTGTTCTTCAACAGACTCATCTGTGCTGCTGCTACGACGGCGATGTTCTCGTTCACAAACAAAATCTGGGTCTCTGTCCACATTGTCCATACCCTCCTCTTCCATCTCCTCAAACTCGTCATATGTCATTGTGGGCCACCGCCGTGGAGTAGAGCTCCCCACAACAACCTCTGCGCAGCACACTCCAACGTCGTCTTCCAGATCTTGTCGGCCGACCTCCTGCAATTGCAACCCCTCCTGCCCAAATTGCTCTGGGATTTGGGTTTCCGAGTCCTCTTCGGACTCGCCTTGTATTTCAGTGCGCGGTGCATTTCCCACAGTTAACGGTTGTGAATCCAGGCACAACATTTCTGGCTGTTCCTCCATTGACCTTTGAAAGGTGGAAGTTTGTTGGGCTGGGAATAGCTCCTGCGAATACCCCATTGTGTCCTGAGGTAATTCATCGGACTGGTTATCTGGCAGTTGTGTGCGTGGTGTCGCTGCCGGTTGTGTCAGCTTTGTGCCCACTGGCTCCTTGTAACTGGCTGAGGACTCGGACCTCGTGCGTGATGTGCTGGTGCTGCTTAACCCACTGCTGGACGCTTGAGAGGTCATCCAAGTAATTATCTGGTCCTGTTCTTTTGGATTTGTGAGGGTTGTTGTCCTGGACAACATGGGCGGTATTGAGTGGGTTTTCTTGGGTGCTCCCCTGTGGCCTGTACGTGAACCGTCAGGGGAAACACCTCTTCCCTTGCCCCTCCCTCTTTCACCGGATTTCTTCCTCATTTCACTTATCCTTACAGTACACGCTGACTGGCAGCAGTACAGTGGCAGTACAGAAATGCTATACAGTACCACTATTCCCAGCAGCGACACAGAGCACAATGCTATACAGTGACGGGTGAGCGGTGTACCACTATTCCCAGCAGCGACACAGAGCACAATGCTATACAGTGACGGGTGAGCGGTGTACCACTATTCCCAGCAGCGACACAGAGCACAATGCTATACAGTGGCGAACGAGCGGTGTACCACTATTCCCAGCAGACACAGAACAGTACACAGAATGCTATATAGTGTGGCTGAACGAGCGGTGTACCACTATTCCCAGCAGACACAGAACAGTACACAGAATGCTATATAGTGTGGCTGAACGAGCGGTGTACTACTGTTCCCAGCAGACACAGAACAGTACACAGAATGCTATATAGTGTGGCTGAACGAGCGGTGTACTACTGTTCCCAGCAGACACAGAACAGTACACAGAATGCTATATAGTGTGGCTGAACGAGCGGTGTACTACTGTTCCCAGCAGACACAGAACAGTACACAGAATGCTATATAGTGTGGCTGAACGAGCGGTGTACCACTGTTCCCAGCAGACACAGAACAGTACACAGAATGCTATATAGTGTGGCTGAACGAGCGGTGTACCACTGTTCCCAGCAGACACAGAACAGTACACAGAATGCTATATAGTGTGGCTGAACGAGCGGTGTACCACTATTCCCAGCAGACACAGAACAGTACACAGAATGCTATATAGTGTGGCTGAACGAGCGGTGTACTACTGTTCCCAGCAGACACAGAACAGTACACAGAATGCTATATAGTGTGGCTGAACGAGCGGTGTACTACTGTTCCCAGCAGACACAGAACAGTACACAGAATGCTATATAGTGTGGCTGAACGAGCGGTGTACCACTATTCCCAGCAGACACAGAACAGTACACAGAATGCTATATAGTGTGGCTGAACGAGCGGTGTACTACTGTTCCCAGCAGACACAGAACAGTACACAGAATGCTATATAGTGTGGCTGAACGAGCGGTGTACTACTGTTCCCAGCAGACACAGAACAGTACACAGAATGCTATATAGTGTGGCTGAACGAGCGGTGTACTACTGTTCCCAGCAGACACAGAACAGTACACAGAATGCTATATAGTGTGGCTGAACGAGCGGTGTACTACTGTTCCCAGCAGACACAGAACAGTACACAGAATGCTATATAGTGTGGCTGAACGAGCGGTGTACCACTATTCCCAGCAGACACAGAACAGTACACAGAATGCTATATAGTGTGGCTGAACGAGCGGTGTACTACTGTTCCCAGCAGACACAGAACAGTACACAGAATGCTATATAGTGTGGCTGAACGAGCGGTGTACTACTGTTCCCAGCAGACACAGAACAGTACACAGAATGCTATATAGTGTGGCTGAACGAGCGGTGTACTACTGTTCCCAGCAGACACAGAACAGTACACAGAATGCTATATAGTGTGGCTGAACGAGCGGTGTACCACTGTTCCCAGCAGACACAGAACAGTACACAGAATGCTATATAGTGTGGCTGAACGAGCGGTGTACCACTGTTCCCAGCAGACACAGAACAGTACACAGAATGCTATATAGTGTGGCTGAACGAGCGGTGTACTACTGTTCCCAGCAGTGACACACAATGACTGGGGGGGACCCTGGCTAGCGTGGCTGGAGCGCGAACTACCCTGCCTGCCTACCCAAAGCTAAACCCACAGACAAATGGCGGAGATATGACGTGGTTCGGGTATTTATTTACCCGAACCACGTGACAGTTCGGCCAATCAGAGCGCGTTCGGGTCCGAACCACGTGACCCGTTCGGCCAATCACAGCGCTAGCCGAACGTTCGGGGAACGTTCGGCCATGCGCTCTTAGTTCGGCCATATGGCCGAACGGTTTGGCCGAGCACCGTCAGGTGTTCGGCCGAACTCGAACATCACCCGAACAGGGTGATGTTCTGCAGAACCCGAACAGTGGCGAACACTGTTCGCCCAACACTAGGGGCCATTTTAGTGCAGTGAACTCATTGGGTATCATTCATAAAGCATTTCCGCATGCGGAAATGCTGAAAACAGCTGACTTTACCGACCACTTAGCAAAGTCTCCATTCATAAAGGCTCTTTCCGCATGAAAAGCTGACATAACCGAGCAGAGCGATAAATCACCGCCTTGCGCGGTGATTATCTTAAAAAATGTAACAAAATGTCAATTCATAAATTTTACCGCAAGCGGTATGAGGACGGGGAATACCGCTCCCTCGGATGTGGCGATAACCATGCTGAGTTAATGGCGACACAGACCTCCCAGGCAGCTGCAGTAGAGCGGAACACGGAGAAATGTATCAACTTGGCAGCTTCCTGTGTTTCCGCAAGCCTACCGCCTGCCTACCGACAGCCTAGTTCGGGAAAATACCACAGTGCACCTGTACACTTTTTTATGAATGACCACACAGAGGTCTAAAATACCGACAGCGGTGTTTGCCTGCACTGATTCTCATTACCGACAACACTTTTATGAATCATACCCAATGTCATGTTCAAGAAACCAATTTGAAATGATTCAAGCTTTGTGACGGTCAGTGTTGCCAACCTTTCACGTTATTTTTTACTGACAAATACCTACAAATTTAAGGACAAAAGATTGCTTTTATTGACAAAATCCAAAAAATGGGAGTGGTCACGCAGCATAATGTGGGCGTGGTCATGAGTGGGGCCAAATATACACGGAGGCATAGTGGTTAGCGCTCTCACCTTGCAACGCTGGGTCCCCGGTTCAAATTCCAGCCAGGTCAACATCTTCAAGGAGTTGTATGTTCTCCCCGTGTCTGTGTGGGTTTCCTCCGGGCACTCTGGTTTCCTCCCACATCCCAAAAACATACAGATAAGTTAATTGGCTTCCCCCTAAATTGGCCCTAGATTACAATACATACACTACACGATACATTCATAGACATATGACTATGGTAGGGACTAGATTGTGAGCTCCTTCGAGGGACAGTTAATGACAAGACTATATATACTATGTACAGTGCTGCGGAAGATGTCGGCGCTATATAAATACTAAATAATAATAATAATATTGATTTTAGCAGTGCTGTTAAAGGTCTGCCGGAGAAGTTTTAGCTCTGCCATAGTGTTTCCCACCTTCCCCCAAAATATATGTAATCTTACAGCATTTCACCAAAAATCCACTTAATCTGGCAGAGGTTCTTCCAAAATACAAATAATATAGCAGTGGTTCCATAAAAATAGATGTAATCTGGCAGCAGAGATTCCCCCAACATACACATAATCCGGTAGCAGTTCCCCAAAATACACTTAATCTGACAGCAGTGGTTCCCCAAAAATAGGTAGCCCCAGGTCTATAGGTATCCCCAGAATAGGTGGCCAGCGGTATAGATGTCCCCAGAACAGGTAGCCAGGGGTAGAGATGTCCCCAGAACAGGTAGTCAGGGGTATATGTGCCCAGTATATGTAGCCAGGGGTATATGTCCCCAGTATATGTAGGCGGGTGTATATGTGCCCAGTAAATGTAGTCGGGGGTATATGTCCCCAGTATATGTAGGCAGGGGTATATGTCCCCAGTATATGTAGGCTGGGGTATATGTCCTCAGTATATGTAGGCAGGTGTATATGTGCCCAGTAAATGTAGTCGGGGGTATATGTCCCCAGTATATGTAGGCAGGGGTATATGTCCCCAGTATATGTAGGCGGGTGTATATGTGCCCAGTAAATGTAGCCAGGGGTATATGTGCCCAGTATATGTAGTCAGGGTTATATGTGCCCAGTATATGTAGTCAGGGGTATATGTGCCCAGTATATGTAGTCAGGGGTATATGTCCCCAGTATATATAGTCAGGGATATATGTCCCCAGTATATGTAGGCAGGGGTATATGTCCCCAGTATATGTAGGCAGGGGTATATGTCCCCAGTATATGTAGGCAGGGGTTTATGTCCCCAGTATATGTAGGCGGGTGTATATGTGCCCAGTAAATGTAGTCGAGGGTATATGTCCCCAGTATATGTAGGCTGGGGTATATGTCCCCAGAATAGGTAGCCACTAGCCAGGAGTGCCCCCAGCAGGAGGGGAGCAGCACAGAGAAGGAGAGCTGTGGGGAAGGGGGGGCATCTCCCCCTCCTCCCCTCACCTTGGGGCTCCCCCTCACTCACTCTCCCCTCCAGAAGTGTTGTGCGGCGGCTGGCAGTGGGCGGAACTTACCTCTGTCTCGTTGCAGGCACGGGATGGTCTAATGCATTTGCCGCTAGTCTGGTCTGGTCCAGACCGTAGCAGCGGCACCAGAACTTCCGGCGCTTGGAGGTAAATTCCGCCCGCTGCCAGCCGCCACACAAGACTTAGTTCTGGAGGGGAGAGCGAGGGAAGGAGAGCCTTAAGGTGAGGGAAGGAGGGGGGAGACTTCCCCACTGTGCCCACAGCTCTCCCTCTTCTGTGCGCTGCACCCCTCCTGCTCACAGGGCGGCCGATTGGCTGCCCTTACGGACGCTGCTGAATTCTTTACGGAATTCACCGGCAGCTAAATTCCTAACAAAATTTACGGTATGCCCGTAAATTTACGAAGGCGGTTGGGAACACTGGTGACGTTGCATTATCCTGCTGGAGTAAGCCATCAGAGGATGAGTACATGGTGGTCATGAAGGGATAGAAAATCCCCGTAACTGAGTAGATTGTGAAAAACCAACAACCATACCACACTCAAAATTGCTTAAATTTTCCATTCTGACATTCAGTTTGGAGTTCAGGAGATTGTCTTGACCAGGACCACACCCCTAAATGCATTGAAGCAACTGCCATGTGATTGGTTGATTAGATAACTGCATTCATGAGAAATTTAACAGGTGTTCCTAATAATCCTTTAGGTGAGTGTATTTGTGACCTGGCTGTATACAGAAACTATGGTAATTAGCAGCCAAATAGAAAGTAATATAGACAGATATATCACATTATATCAGAAAGGACCGTTATATATAACCATCAAATAGCTATAACAGGACTCTATGGAAGGAGGTAATAAGCCTGAGACAGAGAATATATCCATGTGAGACAATCATAACCATAAAAAGAAAGTAACATTAATTAGCAGATATAAGATGGAACAAAATAGGACACAACTAGGTAAATAAAACTGTCCCCCATTATAGAGAATGGAATCTCCACTTTCACACATATACTTGATCAGATAGGCGTTATGCCTAGTACACACCATGCAATTTACCATCAGATAGACGGGTCCAATCGATGAATTCCGACAGGTCCTATTTGATTTCTGATAATTTTTCTGATCCATTTTTTTTGTAGAAGTTTTTGAAAAATCGATCAGAAAAACGATCTGAAATAAAATCGGACCTGTTGGAAATTATCGATTCGATCTGTGTATCTAAAGGAAATTGCATGGTGTGTAGCAGGCCTAACACCTATAGGATTTTGTCTTCCCAGTGAATAAAGCCTGGTACACACTTTCAACTATGATTGGCCAATCACTGACCAATCTTACTGACTCCATGTAGTATGAGAGCCAACAGATATTGGATATTACGAGCAGATTGTGTACATTCAATTGGTCAGTGATTAGCCAATCATATTCGAGGGCTCGTTCTCCCTTTTTTACAGCGCAGACGGTTTTCAAAATTGCCCATAAAACGCTTGCGCAATGATTCTCTATGAGAAGGTTCATATCAGCGCGTTGCGTCTGCTTTTACTATTTTTGGGGCGTTTTACTATAACGGAAGGTATAGGAAAAACGCTTTGTGCAGTGATTACGTTTGCGTTTTTAAAAATAAATACATTGTATTCTTTTCTGGGTCAAAGAGTTTACTTCCTGACTTGCATCAGGAAGTGAATGAAAAAAAAACGCTGTGGAAATGCGCTTTTAACAAAAATGCAATGCGCAGTAAAAAAAGTGCACAAAAACACAACGTTTGCACTTTCGTTTTTAGATGTGAACAAGACCTGAAAGTGCCAGGCTTAAAGAGACTAAGAGATGAAATGAACTCAAGCTCTGATACTTACCCAGGGCTTCCTCCCGCCCCATAAATGTGTCTAAGTCCCACGCCGTCCTCCTGCGGTTTGCCGTTCAGCTCCGTTACCAGCCTCAGTGACGTCAGTCCGGGTCTACTGCGCATGCACGGGAGGTGGAATTCCCCATACAGTACAGCACCAGTATCTGTTCATACATAGCACCAGTATATGATGTTTTTTTTTTTATTTGGTGTGCATTGGAAGAGGGGTAGTCTTATACGTAAATATATACCAAACCCTATTAGGGGGGGTTGTCTTATTTGTTGGGGGGGTCGTCTTATACACCAAGTCGTCTTATACGCCAGAATATACGGTACCTATCCCCTTCATCCCTCTTCAAACCACCATTCCCTATACTTCTATTACTCCAAACCACAAACCCGCCCTAAAAGAGTCTACCTTTGCTGTGGTTGGCCGGCTTACAATCCTATTGGTCAAAATGAGTTTTACATTTAGACAACTGGATTAGCCAAAGTACTCTGTCAAAAAAGAATATCATAAACTATCTTAGGGGGAGATCAACTAATTAGGGCCCTTTTGTATTAGGTACGTTTCGATTCAAAAATTGTATCGTGCCTTTGCCAATAGCAACAGCACGGTGGTGAAAGTGTAAATTACATTGCCGGGTTTTTGCTAGTGCAATTGGTATTCTCCAGAATTACAATTGTCGGCCTGCAGCTTTTTTATTTTGTTTGCGCTTCTATGCTTTGTACCTTTCTGGTGAGGATTGGAATGGGTGTGGGGAGGGGAGGCCATAAGTAGAAATTGGGGGTATATTTAATACATTTAATTTAATACATTTTAAATATGCCCCTAAGTTCTACTCTGCAGCTTGCAAAAATTAGTCATCACCAATCAAGTTCTCTCAAGGGCCAGTTCACACTTGAGGTGCTTTTGGTGGTGAGCATTTCTGCATTTTGCTGATATTCGGAATTCAGCAAAGCACTGTGGTAAATCCCTGCAATGCTTGCAATGTGTGTATATCGCAAAGGTGCACTGCATGCAAAATTTTGGTAATAGTTGGAATGGCATTCTCATTCTCTGGAACGGGAATCGAAAAATTGCATTCCCTGCAAAATGGAGCCACAATTGTGCAATAAAAATGCAATCACACTCCACAGGCAGACCCTGTTTTACATCACAGGAGGCTATAGGCACAGATGTCCTAGCACTTTAGACTTTACCCTCCATGAACCTACAAACCCCCATTGAACCGCACAGCAAGTGTGCTGACTGGCCCAGCTGTCACTTCTCCCTCACTTCTTTTGCTCTAACCATAAGTACCCTCAGTATTAAGTAGCTAGAGGTACCTCCGACTGAAGGGAGATCTCTTTAGTGGAATGCTGAGAGCAGGGTGAGTAACCCCTCATTTACACTCCACTCGGGGCTCTGTATAGGGAAGGAGGGAGGGAGGCACTTGGGGAGGGGAGTGAGCCGCCTCTCCATAATTGGGAGCCTGTAGGCACTTGCCTATAGTGCCTTATGGTAGATCCGGCCCTGTGCACAGGTGATTGTGATCTGCATTATGCTATCCCAGGGTTAAACCAGGCCTAAGGGGGACCATCTGGATCTAAATTCCTTCTCAGGTGGTCAGCGTGTTCCTGGACTTTTGACTTGAGGGTGTAAGAGGGGTACCCACCCATTATGACTACCCATCCCTCTCATCCCTCTTCAAACCGCCATCCCCTATACCTCTCTAACTCCCATCCCCAAACCTGCCCTAAAAGAGTCTACCTTGCCGTGGTGGGCCGGCTTTCAATCCTATTGGTCAAAATTAGTTTTACTTTTAGCCAAATGGATTAGCCAAAGTACTCTGCCAAAAAAGAATATAATAAAATATCTTAGAGAGAGATCAACTAATTAGGGGAACTTTTCCACTAGGCACATTTTGTTTGAAAAATTGTATCGTGGCCATTTTGCCAGTAGCAACAACATGGTGATGAACATGTAAATTGTATTGCCCTGTTTTTGCTAGTGCAATTGGTATTTTCCAGAATTACAGCTTTGTACCTTTTTGGTGAGGATTGGAATGGCTGTAGGGGAGGAGGAGGCCATACGTAGAAATTAGAGGTATATTTAAATCATTTTAAATATGCCCCTGAGTTCTACTCTGCGGGTTGTAAAAAGTTGTGATCACCAATCAAGTTTACTCAAGGGCCAGTTCACACTTGGGGTGCTTTAGGTGGGGAGCATTTCTGCTCTTTGCTAATAGCTGGTATTCAGCAAAGCACTGTGGTAAATCCCTGCAGTGCTTGCGATGTGTGTGCATTCGCTGCAAAATGGAGCCACAATCGCACAGCAAAAATGCAATCACACTCCACAGGTGATTGCGATTTGCATTTTGCGATCCCAGGGTTAAACCATGGCTAAGGGGGAACCAACTGGATCCCAATTCCGTCTGAGGTGGTCGGCGTGTTCCCGGACTTTACACTTGAGGGTGTAAGAGGGGTACCCATTATGACCACCTATCCCCCTCATCCTTTTCCAAACTGCCATCCCCTATACCTCTCTAACTCCCATCCCCCAACCTGCCCTAAAAGAGCCTACCTTGCTGTGTTGTGCCGGCTTACAATCCTATTGGCCAAAATGTGTTTTACTTTCAGCCAACTGGATTAGCCAAAGTACTCTGCCCAAAAAAATATAATAAAACATCTGACGGGGCGAACAACTATCGTAATTAGGGCCCTTTTCCTCTAAGCACATTTTGATCCATAAATCATATTGTGCCATTTTGCCAATAGCAACAGCCTGGCGATGAATATATAAAATGCCTTGCTGGGTTTCAGAGCCAGGAATAGGTCCTCCAGCACCCAAGGCTGAGACACAGAAGTGTGCCCCCCATCCCTCCTATCCCAGCTGTCCCACACTGATTGCTATTAGCGTAAGAGATGCCCTATGCACCCAACCCCCACCAACACCTTAATCTCCAGTTATTTGGTTTGCAGTCACTGCTATGTATCCCCTTTTTCTATGCTTCAAACACAATAGGGAAATGATAGCTGAGTGAGATGTGCACCTCCTCGTACACTGCGCCCTGAGGCTGGAGCCTCTATCGCCTCTGCCTCGGCCCTGGGGAGCGGAACTGAGGAGCTCATTAAAATGAAAGTAGGTTGCGGACCAGTGGATGGGTTTGTCCCGGCGCAGGCCCCGGGGTGGCTGCAGGGGGCTGGTAGAAGCCCCAGGGAAGTTACTCTTTTTTTTTCATACAGTTAATGTTCTCTTTAATTCACCCCTCTGCTGTGCACTGCATTCGGGGACCTCTCTTGCCACATAAACAAGGCTCTCGGGCTACCTATATCCCGTTCAGATATTTAAATAACACCTATGTTGGTGCCCTAAAATTAAATTTTTTTCAGTGACTCAGAGCTGAGACACCAAATCCACCCCCCCATCCCTCCCACCCAGCTGTCATACAGTGATTGCTATTAGACTAAGAGGCGTCCCAGGGCCCCCAACCCCTCCAACACCCTAATCTCTAGTTATCTGGCTTGCAGTCACTGCCATGTATCCCCTTTTCTTATTTATTTTTGCTTCAAACACAGTAGGAGAATGATAGGTGAGTGAGTTGTGCATCCCCTCCTAAACTGCGCCCTGAAGCTGGAGCCTCTCTCGCCTCTACCTTGGCCCTGCAGTGACTGGTGGGGGAGGGCCATAAGGTCAAAGGAAACCTGTAATATTAAAACAAGAAGAAAAAGTTTCACTTACCTGGGGCTTCAGCCAACCCTCTGTCCCTGGGAACATCCTGCGTAGGAGCAGTATGAGAAAACCTTGTACTGCTCCTGCACAGGACGCACCAGGTGAGGGAAACGCGAACAAGGACGTGAGCTGCCAGGGCTGCGCAGAGGCCCTGGACTTGACATAACAAAACAGCCACAGCGGGGGACCGGAGGATCGTACAGAGATGGCGCTTGCACAGGAAGGCTGCAGGGGGCGACAGAAGCCCCAGGCAAGTAAAAACTTTTTTTTTGATATTACAGTTTTCCTTTAAGGTTAGCTGGGGACATGCCTATAATGAAGCCACTGGGAGACTTGGGTGCAGGGTAAAGCCGAAGAACGGCTCACCCTGCTCGTGCAAAAGTTCTGGTGGCATTATTTACTATTCCTCCTCCCGGTTGCAGTGAATGATGGGCAAAGATGTAATTCAGCTGGAGGCCAAATTACGCTGTTTTTAAAGGGCAAATGAAGCGAGAGGGATATGGAGGATGCCAGATTTATTTCCTTTAAAACAATACCAGTTGCCTGGCTGTCCTGCTGATCTTCTGCCTCTAATACTTTCAGCCATAGACCCTGAACAAGCATGCAGCAGATCAGGTGTTTCTGACATTAATGTCGGATCTGACAAGTTTAGCTGCATGCTGGTTTCTGGTGTTATTTAGACACTACAGCAGCCAAATAGGTCAGCAGTGCTGTCAGGCAACTGGTATTGTTTAATATGGCAGCCCCCATATCCCTCTCACTTCAGTTGTACCTCAAAGTAATTTGGGCGCCTTTTGACGGCACCCAAATTACTGTCTAAGCCAGGCATGGGCAAACTCGGCCCTCCAGCTGTTACAGAACTACAAGTCCCACAATGCATTTGCCTATGAGTCATGACTGTGGCTGTCAGACTCCTGCAATGCATTGTGGGACTTGTAGTTCCTTAACAGCTGGAGGGCCAAGTTTGCCCATGCCTGGTCTAAGCGCAGCAATTGCTGCAATTACTATTTGGTGCCAGCTGCGCTAAAATCTCCAGTGATGTTTTTACAGCGCTCCTAGCTAGGGGAGGGATGGGGGTGGTTAAAGCTGGCCAAGTGGGGTGGGTGGTTGCGGTTAGCCATGGGACAGAGAAGTTAAGGGTAGGCATTGACCGTGGGAGTGTTCAGTGTAAGAATAGGGTTATTACTGACATTTTATTATCGTCATTTACACTGCAATAGTAGAATATCAGTAAGGGTCTGTACATACTGGCTACGTTGCACTGCGTTTTTAAAATCGCAAGACCTTTTGAAAAATTATGAAAATTGTGATGACCTTTACACAGTGGTTCAATGCGTTTTTAAAAACGTAATCGCAGTGACCGCTGTGCTTTTTAAGCACTGCCCTTAAAAAACCGCATGAAAAAACGCAATTCATGCGATTTTCATTGCGTTTTATAATTTAACAATCACGAGACCAACAACAGATAGCCTCAGCAAAATTGCATCACACTGCGTTTGGTGATTTTCAGTGTATACAGGCCTTAAATCTAGATATGTTACTATATGCTTCTCTGGGTACACAACCAGCATTGAAGAGGGGAGGAGCAGCGACATATTGAAGGGCAGGCCAGTGTTTCAGTGCCAAGCTGTGGCTGACAAGGTGACAGCTTCTGCTGTACACTGCTTGGAGATCAGGGCGGAGCTGCCCAGTCTGACAGCACTAAGGAGGGAAGGAGCAGCCACATTCTAAGGGGCGGGCCAGAGTACTCTAGACAGCCAGGCCCTGTGTATATCACATAAATGCAGCATTACAGATAGAGGGAAAGTAACTTAGGGTGCATACACACATCCAAAATTGATTGGCCAATTGCTAGCCGCTTTTACCACCTCAATGTAGAGTGAGAGACCTTAAATACTAAGACCAGCTTGTGCAAGTAAACCTCTCGTGTGACAAGGCAGTGATAAAATAGGCCAATGATTGGCCAATCAAAATTGGATGTGTGTAACACGCTTGAGTATGGATAGGCATCTGCACCTCACTGAGTACATAACTGCATGATGCATGTACAGCAGTATATACAGCGCAGCACACGCTCCCTCACCTTTCTGTTGCACGTAATGCCTCACCTCCATCCACTAGCATGGCACAGCAATAGCAGAGGGGCGTGGTCACGTGTCACTGCAGGTGCCATCCTCAGCGGTACACGTGAGGCCCACCTGCACTCATGCGTCACAAAAGCTGCTATGATGTCACCCCGGCTCTCATCCTCCTCATAGACCGAGCGGTGGCAGCATCGGAGACAGAGGTGCGGCCTCTTTCTCTCTGTATCCCCGATAGCCAGGAGCTCTCTGCCCCGACATTCTCCACCAGAAGCTCCAGGAAGGAACAAGCAGTTATATCCTGGAGCTCCCCCTAGCGGCCGGTAGCATGAAAGAGACATTGAGGTAGGATGGAGACGACAGAATTAGATTTCTAATAACACAAATGGGTTTATGGCACCCATCCTGGGCTGATCGTGTACTTAAAAAAAACAAAACCTGCCTTGAAATCCTTTTGGTAGCAAATATACATGGTCAGGGTCTTTATCCTGAGGAGGACTTTACCCTGAGCAGCGGTCATTGACCACAATGTCCCCTTACAAAGCGACTCCGGGGCCCTGCAAAGCTCCGCCTCTAAAGCGAACTGAAGCCCCGCCCCCACTAGTCCATGATAAGCCCCACCTCCAATGGCAGTTAAGCTCCACCTACAGTCATATGCTTGTGTGCAGCTGGCTGCAAACCTGGAGAGGTGAGTTAAAGGGAACCTTATTAAGTAAAAAAAAAAAAAAGAAATCAAAACAGGTTTAACTTACCTGGGGCTTCTACCAGCCCCCTGCAGCTGCCCTCCAGTCCCCCTCAGCGATCTTCCAGACTGACTGGCCACACCGCATGTGCAGCTCCTCAATAATGCTATGATCTATGTGCAGTAGAGATTTTTTAGTGCTGCAAATTCACAGAGTGCTCCCATCCATGGGAGTGTGATTAGGATGCGAGCGGACCAGAGGTGCTCATTAGAACGGAAGTAGGGTGCTGCGGGGCGCCGGAGAATGGGTTTGTCCCGGTGTGGGCACAGGGCAGCTGCAGGGGGCTGGTAGATGCCCCAGGGAAGTTAAACTAATTTTTTTTTCTTTCATACAGTTAAGGTTCACTTTAATTCACCCTCTGCTGTGCAGTGTATTCGGGGCGCTCTCTGGCCACATAAACAGGGCTCTTTGGCTACCTATGTGGGAGACTCTGAAATAGCAAATTTGGGTGCTGCCATAGGCGACCATTCAGATATTTAAATGGGCACCTGTGGTGGTGCCCCAAAAATTGTAACCGGCTCCTAGAACCGTCCCTGGCCATACCTCCCAAATTTTTGAGATAAGAAATAGGGACACTGGAGCCACACCCCTGCCACACCCTTAATCACACCTCCGGCACACCCCTAGTTGCGCATACCATAAAGATTTCAAAAGAAAAAATGTTATTTTATAATTTAAATCACACTGGTACTTTCTATCCTGGTTAATTTTCCTTCATATTAACATTTGAATATAAGAAATATACATACAGTATGATTACATAGATGTATACACATCAATCATGAAAGAGGGACAAATAAGGAAGAAAGAGGGACAGGGTCCCCAAAGAGGTACTGTCCCTCCAAAACAGGGATAGTTGGGAGCTATGAAATGCTGATATATATATGATATAACATATATATTAAATGATATAACATATATATTACAGTTCTGGCCGTACTGTCAAGAATGTTAGTTTTTGCAGATGTAAATACTAGGAGACGGTTCTTTCGGAGGGGGCTGTGAGAAAGCGCGTGTATAATCTGTGAGTGTGGGGAATACCGTAGTCAAGCTGCTGAACAGGAACTACTAGGGCGGCTGCAGACACAGCTGCACATGAGAGGGGGCGCTGCTGCTGCCAATGACAGTCTAACTAGGTAATCACAATAAAATACGGGGTTTAATCATCAAAACAAGGTAACTGCTGGGTAGAGACAGGGCATAATTGTAAGGCATTAGTATTTATATAGCGCCGACATGGTTCGCAGCGCTGTACAGAGTATATGATCTTGTCACTTAACTGTCCCTCAGAGGAGCTCACAATGTAATCTCTACCATAGTCATATGTCTATGTATATATCGTGTAGTGCATGTATCATAGTCTAGGACCAATTGAGGGGGAAGCCAATTAATGAATCCTGTATGTTTTTGGGATGTGGGCAAAAACCAGAGTGCCTGAAGGAAGCTCAAACAGACACAAGGAGAACATAGAAAACAGACACGGCTAAAGCAGTGGCCATTAGACATTGAAGTTGGCCCACAACTTGGTCCCAGTGTTTAATTCTGCCCACTTTGTACTGGAGTTTGCCACCCATGCCTTAGAGCCTTCCCGTTCCTCTCTGCGTCTCCTCGTTCCACTGCCGGCGGCCCCCATTCCAGTTTGCAACTTTAATGTGGACAAGGCCTTTGGGTACCCTCGGAGGGCAACTGAAGTACTCGGGTCTCCAAGTACTTCCAAAGACGAGCAGCTCCGTACTAGAAGAACTGAAGGAGCAGCCGGCGGGAGATTTGAACAAGGGCCCCTGCAGTGGAACGAGGGGACACAGAGGAACGGGAAGGCTATTAGGGATCCAGAGTCTTTCCTCTTCTGAGGTATCTTAATTTTTTTTATAGCAGGTTACAGCTGTCCTTTTTTGGTTGGCGCAACACAATACAATATCAGAAACATCCTGTGTAAATAAACCTTCTAACACTGTCCCTATGCTGTCCACTGACCAGTCCCATAATCCCTTGAGGGTGAGGCGAGTCATTCGACAGTAAGGCCCACCCTGGCACACACAATATGGCCGCAAACTGTCAGCAGCTGCTGCTCATTATGCCTTGCAGTCAACTCCCGCCGTCATTCCCACAATTGTAATGTAGCTCAGAACAATATAAATTTAATTCATCTTCGGTCTGTGGATCCACATACACTGCACATTCCTCTTCACACACAGGCCCAATAGGGAGATGGAACATGACAGCTATCCTCTGACTCTTCTTAAAGGACCATTATCGCGAAACAATTTGAAAATGTAAAATACATGTAAACACATAAATAAGAAGCACGTGTCTCACAGAGTAAAATGAGCTACAAACTACTTTTCTACTATGTTGCTGTCACTTACAGTTAGTAGCAGAAATCTGTGAACAAGCTTGCAGCAGATCAGGTGTTTGACATTATTGTCAGATCTGACAGAGTAGCTGCATGCTTGTTTCTGGTATTATTCAGACACTTCTTCAGCCAAGCAGACCAGCAGGGCTGCCAGGCAACTGGTATTGTTTAAAAGGAAATAAACATGGCAGCCTCCATAGTCTTCTCACTTCAGTTCTCCTTTAAGGGATCGTGCAGCTTCACATCACATGGCAAAACATGACAACTGATGTATCCTTCACATTTCTCCAGCAAAAAAGAGAACAGAGGCGCAATTCTATCCCCCATGTGCACTCCTGATGTCATGGAAAGTGTGTGGGGTGGGGGTGGAAATAGACTCTATGGCTCCAGCAGCACAGGACTGATTCATTCCTATGGCAGGGTCAGGTGCATGGGCAGCAGTGTGACTTGAGCTCAGAGGTAATTGTGCAGGGAGCGCACAGCAATTTTACTATTAGGAACGCAGTAAGAGGACCGCCCATTAACCCATTAGCGCCTTGTGCGTTACCGTGGTAATATTGCAGGGAACACACAGCAACTTCAGCAGACTTTAGAGCATCAGCCCCTCAAGAGGCACCAAAGTGACACTTTGTAAATTATTCAGGATACTCACGTTTACCATAATTATTTTGCTTTCAGCATCAGAATCACTTCCTATATCTATATATTTTGCAATATATTGGTATGTAGCCTGTCCCCCCAAATGAAGTCACAGCCGAGGCTAATGAAATATGCAGAATTCTCCTCCCACAGCAGTCTGGGAGATCAGGTATTATTTTCACTGGCTTTGGGACTCTCGATAAGCAGAGATGCACCTGACAGCAGTAAAGATTTCAGAATGCAAATTGGGGTGAAGAAAGAGTTTAAAATGGGCAAACACTGACCAGATCATTTATAAAATTATATTGTACGTTATAAGCTAATTTACTAAAGGTGCCCATTAACGGTTCAATTTTTTCACCAAATGCCATATTTCAATGCGATTTTCACGATTGAAAATAATCGGAAGGTTATCGATTGTTCACATTTAATGAATGATTCTGTCTTCAAATTCGATCATAAAATCCAATTTTTGGATCGATTTTATCCTACTCAGATTTTATTCTAAACAGCGAATTTTCTATACAATTTGATCATCAAAATCACATTGAAAGATCGAATTTGGTGAAAAGAATTGTACCGTTAACAATATTTTCAGTACAGTTCCTTTTAATGTTGCTGTACTCTAAAGCTAGTTTCCCAAAGGACACAGTCTAGCATGTGTGCGGAGGTACACGCTAGATCGTGATTGTTGAGCAATCCCTCACGGTTAGGGATGAGTGAACGTTGTTGACTCACATTTTAATTCAGTAATGGCATGAATATGGTCTGCCAATTGGATCATTACCAGAAGCGCGAAGATGAGAACCCAGAAGTGTGACATGTAAATCGCAGTTCTGGGTCTTTGTAAGTGCAATTGGTATTTTCTGGAATGGCAATTGTCGATCTGCATTTTCCTTGTTTTATTTGTACTCTTATGTGTTTTACCTTTTTGGTGAGAAATGGCATGGCTGTAGGGGAGGAGGAGGCCATAAGTGGAATTTGGGGGTATATTTTAATCATTTTAAATATGCCCCTGAGTTCTACTCTTCAGATTGCAGCAATTTGTAATCACCAATCAAGTTCTCTCAAGGGCCAGTTCATGCTTGGGGTGCTTTTGGTGGGAAGCGGTTCTGCTCTTTGCTGATATCACCTTTTGGTCCGGCGCCCTTTAGTAGAGTGCGATGGCCTGATAATACAATTTTGAGTTACCTTTTGGTCCAGCGCCCTGTGGTAGGAGCGCGACGGGCTGATAATGTAATTTCGAGTTACATTTTGGTCCAGCGCCCTGTGGAAACAGCGCAATAGGCTAATAATAAAATTTGAAGTTACCCTTTGGTCCGGCGCCCTGTGGAAAAAGCGCGACGGGCTGACAATAAAATTTGTAGTTACCTTTTGGTCCGGCGCCCTGTGGAAGGAGCGCGATGGGCTGTTAATTTTAAGTTAACATTTGGTCCGGTGCCTTGTGGAAAGTCGATCTGCATTTTCCTTGTTTTATTTGTACTCTTATGTGTTTTACCTTTTTGGTGAGAAATGGCATGGCTGTAGGGGAGGAGGAGGCCATAAGTGGAATTTGGGGGTATATCTTAATCATTTTAAATATGCCCCTGAGTTCTACTCTTCAGGTTGCAGCAATTTGTAATCACCAATCAAGTTCTCTCAAGGGGAAAGCGTTTCTGCTTTTTGCTGATATTACCTTTTGGTCCGGCGCCCTTTGGTAGAGCGCGACGGGCTGACAATAAATTTGGAGTTACTTTTGGTCCGGCGCCCTGTGGTAAGAGAGCGATGGGCTGATAATAAAATTTGGAGTTACCTTTTGGTCCGGCGCCCTGTGGTAGGGCAGCGACGGGCTGATAATGTAATTTTGAGTTACCTTTTGGTCTAACATCCTGTGGCAAGATCAAGACCAGCTGATAATATAATTTTAAATGACCTTACCCAAAGTACTTTGCCAAAAAAGAATATAAAAAATATCTTAGAGAACAACTAATTAGGACCCTTATCCACTAAGCATGTTTCGATCAAAAAATCATTTCATTTCCGTTTTGCCATTAGCAACAGCTTTGCAATGAACATGTAAATCGCAGTTTGGGTCTTTGCCAGTGCGATTGGTATTTTCTGGAATGGCAATTGTCGATCTTCATTTTCCTTGTTTTATTTGTACTCTTATGCGTTTTACCTTTTTGGTGAGGATTTGCATGGCTGCAGGGGAGGAGGAGGCCATAAGTAGAATTAGGGAATATATGTAAATCATTTTAAATATGCCCCTGAGTTCTACTCTTCAGATTGCAGCAATTTGTAATCACCAATCAAGTTTTCCCAGGGACCAGTTCCTGCTTGGGGTGCTTTTGGTGGGAAGCGTTTCTGCTCTTTGCTGATATCACCTTTTGGTCCGGCACACTTTCGTAGAGCGCGACGGCCTGATAACACAATTTTGAGTTACCTTTTGGTCCGGCACCCTGTGGTAGGGTAGCGACGGGCTGATAATGTAATATTGAGTTATTTTTTGGTCTGGCATCCTGTGGCAAGGTCAAGACCAGCTGATAATATAATTTTAAATGACCTTACCCAAAGTACTTTGCCAAAAAAGAATATAAAAAATATCTTAGAGAACAACTAATTAGGACCCTTAAGCACTAAGCGCGTTTCAATCTAAAAATCATTTCATATTCGTTCTGCAATTAGCAACAGCTTTGCGATGAACATGTAAATCGCAGTTCTGGGTCTTTGCTAGTGCGATTGGTTTTTTCTGGAATGGCGAATGTCGATCTGCATTTTCTTTGTTTTATTTGTACTCTTATGCTTTTTACCATTTTGATGAGGATTGGCATGGCTGTAGGGGAGGAGGAGGCCATACGTAGAAATTGGGGGTATATTTAAATCATTTTAAATATGCCCCTGACTTCTACTCTTCAGGTTGCAGCAATTTGTAATCACCAATCAAGTTCTCTCAAGGGGGAAGCGTTTCTGCTCTTTGCTGATATTACCTTTTGGTCCGGCGCCCGTTGGTGGAGTGCGACGGGCTGACAATAAATTTGGAGTTACCTTTTAGTCCGGCGCCCTGTGGTAAGAGCGTGACAAGCTGATAATAAAATTTGGAGTTACCTTTTGGTCCGGTGCCCTGTGGAAGGAGCGCGACGGGCTGTTAATTTTACGTTAACTTTTGGTCCGGTGTCCTGTGGAAAGAGCACGACGGGCTGACAATAAAATTTGGAGTTACTTTTGGTCCGGCGCCGTGTGGTAGGGCAGCGACGGGCTGATAATGTAATTTTGAGTTACCTTTTGGTCTAACATCCTGTGGCAAGATCAAGACCAGCTGATAATATAATTTTAAATGACCAAAGTACTTTGCCAAAAAAGAATATAAAACATATCTTAGAGGAGAACTTATTAGGAGCCTTATCCACTAAACACGTTTCGATCTAAAATTCATTTAGTTTCCATTTTGCCATTAGCAATAGCTTTGCGATGAACATGTAAATCGCAGTTTGAGTCTTTGCTAGTGCAATTGGTATTTTCTGCAATGGCAATTGTCGATCTGCATTTTCTTTATTTTATTTGAACTCTTATGCTTTTTACCTTTTTGGTGAGGATTGGCATGGCTGTAGGGGAGGAGGAGGCCATAAGTAGAATTTGGGGGTATATTTAAATCATTTTAAATATGCCCCTAAATTCTACTCTTCAGGTTGCAGCAATTTGTAATCACCAATCAAGTTCTCTCAAGGGCCAGTTCACGCTTGGGGTGCTTTTGGTGGGAAGCGTTTCTGCTCTTTGCTGATATCACCTTTTGGTCCGCGCGCCCTTTGATAGAGTGCACCGGCCTGATAATATAATTTTGAGTTACCTTTTGGTCTGGCACCCTGTGGTGGGAGCACGACGGGCTGATAATGTAATTTTGAATTACCTTTTGGTCCAGCGCCCTGTGGAAACAGCGTGTTGGGCTAATAATAAAATTTTAAGTTACCTTTTGGTCTGGCGCCCATTGGTAGGAGCGCGACGGGATGAAAAATAATACGTTACCTTTTGGTCCGGCGCCCAGTGTAAAGAGCGCGATGGGCTGACAATAAAATTTGGAGTTACAATTTGGTCCGGCGCCCTGTGAAAGGAGCGCAATGGGCTGTTAATTTTAAGTTAACTTTTGGTCCGGTGCCCTGTGGAAAGATTGCAACAGGCTGACAATTAAATTTGGAGTTACCTTTTGGTCTGGCACCCTGTGGTAGGGTAGCGACGGGCTGATAATGTAATATTGAGTTATTTTTTGGTCTGGCATCCTCTGGCAAGGTCAAGACCAGCTGATAATATAATTTTAAATGACCTTACCCAAAGTACTTTGCCAAAAAAGAATATAAAAAATATCTTAGAGAACAACTAATTAGGACCCTTATGCACTAAGCATGTTTCGATCTAAAAATCCTTTCATTTCCGTTTTGCAATTAGCAACAGCTTTGCGATGAACATGTAAATCGCAGTTTGGGTCTTTGCTAGTGCGATTGGTATTTTCTGGAATGGCAATTTGTCGATCTGCATTTCCTTGTTTTATTTGTACTCTTATGCGTTTTACCTCTTGGTGAGAATTGGCATGGCTGTAGAGGAGGAGGAGGCCATAAGTAGAATTTGGGGGTATATTTAAAACATTTTAAATATGCCCCTGAGTTCTACTCTTCAGGTTGCAGCAGTTTGTAATCACCAATCAAGTTCTCTCAAGGGGAAGAATTTCTGCTCTTTGCTGACATTACCTTTTGGTCCGGTGCCCTTTGGTGGAGCGCGACGGGCTGACAATAAATTTGGAGTTACCTTTTGGTCTGGCGCCCTGTGGTAAGAGCGTGACGGGCTGATAATAAAATTTGGAGTTACCTTTTGGTCCGGTGCCCTGTGGAAGGACCACAATTAGGCTAATAATTTAAAGTTACCTTTTGGTCCGGTGCCCTGTGGATAGAGCGCGACGGGCTGACAATAAAATTTGGAGTTACCTTCTTGTCTCCGGCGCCCTGTGGTAGGGCAGCAACGGGCTGATAATGTAATTTTGAGTTACCTTTTGGTCTGGCATCCTGTGGCAAGATCAAGACCAGCTGATAATATAATTTTAAATGACCTTACCCAAAGTACTTTGCCAAAAAAGAATATAAAAAATATTTTAGAGGAGAACAACTAATTAGGACTCTTATCCACGAAGCACGTTTCGATCTAAAAATCATTTCGTTTCCATTTTGCCATTAGCAACAGCTTTGCGATGAACATGTAAATCACAGTTCTGGGTCTTTGCCAGTGCGATTGGTATTTTCTAGAATGGCAATTGTTGATCTGCATTTTCCTTGTTTTATTTGTACACTTATGCGTTTTACCTTTTTGGTGAGGATTGGTATGGCTGTAGGGGAGGAGGAGGCCATAAGTAGAATTTGGGGGTATATTTAAATCATTTTAAATATGCCCCTGAGTTCTACTCTTCAGGTTGCAGCAATTTGTAATCACCAATCAAGTTCTCTCAAGGGGGAAGCGTTTCTGCTCTTTTCTGATATTACCTTTTGGTCCGGCGCCCTGTGGTAGAGCGCGACGGGCTGACAATAAATTTGGATTTACCTTTTGGTCCGGCGCCCTGTGGTAGGGCAGCGACGGGCTGATAATGTAATTTTTAGTTACATTTTGGTCTAACATCCTGTGGCAAGATCAAGACCAGCTGATAATATAATTTTAAATGACCTTACCCAAAGTACATTGCCAAAAAAGAATATAAAAAATATCTTAGAGAACAACTAATTAGGACCCTTATCCACTAAACATGTTTCGATCTTAAAATAATTTCGTTTCTGTTTTGCCATTAGCAACAGCTTTGCGATGAACATGTAAATCGCAGTTCTGGGTCTTTGCCAGTGTGATTGGTATTTTCTGGAATGGCAATTGTCGAACTGCATTTCCTTGTTTTTTTTGTACTCTTATGCGTTTTACCTTTTTGGTGAGGATTGGTATGGCTGTAGGGGAGGAGGAGGCCATAAGTAGAATTTGTGGGTATATTTAAATCATTTTAAATATGCCCCTGAGTTGTACTCTTCAGGTTGCAGCAATTTGTAATCACCAATCAAGTTCTCTCAAGGGGAAAGCGTTTCTGCTTTTTGCTGATATTACCTTTTGGTCCGGCGCCCTTTGGTAGAGCGCGACGGGCTGACAATAAATTTGGAGTTACTTTTGGTCCGGCGCCCTGTGGTAAGAGAGCGATGGGCTGATAATAAAATTTGGAGTTACCTTTTGGTCCGGCGCCCTGTGGAAGGAGCGCAATTAGGCTGATAATTTTAAGTTAACTTTTGGTCTGGTGCCCTGTGGAAAGAGCGCAACGGGCTGACAATAAAATTTGGAGTTACCTTTTGGTCCGGCTCCCGGTGGTAGGGCAGCGACGGGCTGATAATGTAATTTTGAGTTACGTTTTGGTCTAACATCCTGTGGCAAGGTCAACACCAGCTGATAATATAATTTTAAATGACCTTACCCAAAGTAAATTGCCAAAAAAGAATATAAAAAATATCTTAGAGAACAACAAATTAGGACCCTTATCCACTAAACACGTTTCAATCTAAAAATCATTTCGTTTCCATTTTGCCATTAGCAACAGCTTTGCGATGAACATGTAAATCGCAGTTCTGGGTCGTTGCCAGTGAGATTGGTATTTTCTGGAATCGCAATTGTCGATCTGCATTTTCCTTGTTTTATTTGTACACTTATGCGTTTTACCTTTTTGGTGAGGATTGGCATGGCTGTAGGGGAGGAGGAGGCCATAAGTAGAATTTGGGGGGTATATTTAAATCATTTTAAATATGCCCCTGAGTTCTACTCTTCAGGTTGCAGCAATTTGCAATCACCAATCAAGTTTTCTCAAAGACCAGTTCCTGCTTGGGGTGCTTTTGGTGGGAAGCGTTTCTGCTCTTTGCTGATATCACCTTTTGGTCCGGCACCCTTTCATAGAGCGCGACGGCCTGATTATACAATTTTGAGATACCTTTTGGTCCGGCGCCCTGTGGTAGGGTAGCGACGGGCTGATAATGTAATATTGAGTTATTTTTTGGTCTGGCATCCTATGGCAAGATCAAAACCAGCTGATAATATAATTTTAAATGACCTTACCTAAAGTACTTTGCCAACAAAGAATATACAAAAATATCTTAGAGGAGAACAACTAATTAGGACCCTTATCCAATAAGCAAGTTTCGATCTAAAAATCATTTCGTTTCCGTTTTGCCATTAGCAACAGCTTTGCGATTAACATGTAAATCGCAATTCTGGGTCTTTGCCAGTGTGATTGGTATTTTCTGGAATGGCAATTGTTGATCTGCATTTTCCTTGTTTTATTTGTACACTTATGCGTTTTACCTTTTTGGTGAGGATTGGTATGGCTGTAGGGGAGGAGGAGGCCATAAGTAGAATTTGGGGGTATATTAAAATCATTTTAAATATGCCCCTGAGTTCTACTCTTCAGGTTGCAGCAATTTGTAATCACTAATCAAGTTCTCTCAAGGTGGAAGCGTTTCTGCTTTTTACTGATATTACCTTTTGGCCCGGCGCCCTTTGGTAGATCGCGACGGGCTGACAATAAATTTGGAGTTACCTTTTGGTCCGGCGCCCTGTGGTAAGAGAGCGATGGGCTGATAATAAAATTTGAAGTTACCTTTTGGTCCGGCGCCCTGTGGAAGGAGCGCAATTAGGCTGATAATTTTAAGTTAACTTTTGGTCCGGTGCCCTGTGGAAAGAGCGCGACGGGCTGACAATTAAATTTGGAGTTGCCTTTTGGTCCGGCGCCCTGTGGTAAGAGCACGACGGGCTGATAATAAAATTTGGACTTACCTTTTGGTCCGGCTCCCTGTGGAAGGAGCGCAATTAGGCTGATAATTTAAAGTTACATTTTGGTCCGGTGCCCTGTGGATAGAGCGCGACGGGCTTAAAATAAAATTTGGAGTTACCTTCTGGTCCGGCGCCCTGTGGTAGGGCAGCAACGGGCTAATAATGTAATTTTGAGTTACCTTTTGGTCTAACATCCTGTGGCAAGATCAAGAACAGCTGATAATATCATTTTAAATGACCTTACCCAAAGTACTTTGCCAAAAAAGAATATAAAATATATTTCAGAGGAGATCAACTAATTAGGACTCTTATCCACGAAGCACGTTTCGATCTAAAAATCATTTCGTTTTCATTTTGCCATTAGCAACAGCTTTGCGATGAACATGTAAATCGCAGTTCTGGGTCTTTGCCAGTGCGATTGGTATTTTCTAGAATGGCAATTGTTGATCTGCATTTTCCTTGTTTTATTTGTACGCCTATGCTTTTTACCTTTTTGGTGAGGATTGGTATGGCTGTAGGGGAGGAGGAGGCCATAAGTAGAATTTGGGGGTATATTAAAATCATTTTAAATATGCCCCTGAGTTCTACTCTTCAGGTTGCAGCAATTTGTAATCACCAATCAAGTTTTTTCAAGGACCAGTTCCTGCTTGGGGTGCTTTTGGTGGGAAGTGTTTCTGCTCTTTGCTGATATCACCTTTTGGTCCGGCACCCTTTCATAGAGCGCGACGGCCTGATAATACAATTTTGAGTTACCTTTTTGTCCGGCGCCCTGTGGTAGGGTAGCGACGGGCTGATAATGTAATATTGAGTCATTTTTTGGTCTGGCATCCTGTGGCAAGGTCAAGACCAGCTGATAATATAAATTTAAAGGACCTTACCCAAAGTACTTTGCCAAAAAAGAATATAAAAAATATCTTAGAGAACAACTAATTAGGACCCTTATGCACTAAGCGCGTTCCAATCTAAAAATCATTTCATTTCCATTTTGCAATTAGCAACAACTTTGCGATGAACATGTAAATCGCAGTTCTGGGACTTTGCTAGTGCGATTGGTATTTTCTGGAATGGCAATTGTCGATTTGCATTTTTACTTGTTTTATTTGTACTCTTATGCTTTTTACCTTTTTGGTGAGGATTGGCATGGCTGTAGGGGAGGAGGAGGCCATAAGTAGAATTTGGGGGTATATTTAAATCATTTTAAATATGCCCCTGAGTTCTACTCTTCAGGTTGCAGCAATTTGTAATCACCAATCAAGTTCTCTCAAGGGGGAAGCGTTTCTGCTCTTTGCTGATATTACCTTTTGGTCCGGCGCCCTTTGATGGAGCGCGACCGGCTGACAATAAATTTGGAGTTACCTTTTGGTCCGGCGCCCTGTGGTAAGAGCGTGACGGGCTGATAATAAAATTTGGAGTTACCTTTTGGTCCGGTGCCCTGTGGAAGGAGCGCAATTAGGCTGATAATTTAAAGTTACCTTTTGGTACGGTGCCCTGTGGATAGAGCGCGATGGGCTGACAATAACATTTGGAGTTACCTTTTGGTCCGGCGCCCTGTGGTAGGGCAGCGACGGGCTGATAATGTAATTTTGAGTTACGTTTTGGTCTAACATCCTGTGGCAAGATCAAGACCAGCTGATAATATAATTTTAAATGACCTTACCCAAAGTACATTGCCAAAAAAGAATATAAAAAATATCTTAGAGAACAACTAATTAGGACCCTTGTTTAGTACATCAAAGCGCTCAGTCTAATAAAACACATTGGCTGAAAAACACATTAACTAAAAAAGACAGAGTGCGCTTACACCTGAGTACAGCAATACTCCACAGATAATTTATAGTAAAAGTCCAGCGCACATCTTTACATAAAAGCTGACTTTGGTCAGCTTTTATGTAAAGATGTGCGCTGGACTTTTACTATAAATAATTAGGACCCTTATCCACTAAACACGTATCGATCTAAAAATCATTTCGTTTCCGTTTTGCCATTAGCAACAGCTTTGCGATTAACATGTAAATCGCAATTCTGGGTCTTTGCCAGTGTGATTGGTATTTTCTGGAATGGCAATTGTCGATCTGCATTCCCTTCTTTTATTTGTACTCTTATGCGTTTTACCTTTTTGGTGAGGATTGGCATGGCTGTAGGGGAGGAGGAGGCCATACGTAGAATTTGGGGGTATATTTAAATCATTTTAAATATGCCCCTGAGTTCTACTCTTCAGGTTGCAGCAATTTGTAATCACCAATCAAGTACTCTCAAGGGGGAAGCGTTTCTGCTCTTTGCTGATATTACCTTTTGGTCCGGCGCCCTTTGGTGGAGCGTGACGGGCTGACAATAAATTTGGAGTTACCTTTTGGTCCGGCGCCCTGTGGTAAGAGCGTGACGGGCTGATAATAATATTTGGAGTTACCTTTTGGTCCAGTGCCCTGTGGATTGAGCGCAATTAGGCTGATAATTTAAAGTTACATTTTGGTCCGGTGCCCTGTGGATAGAGCGCGATGGGCTGACAATAATATTTGGAGTTACCTTCTTGTCCGGCGCACTGTGATAGGGCAGCAACAGGCTGATAATGTAATTTTGAGTTACCTTTTGGTCTGGCATCCTGTGGCAAGATCAAGACCAGCTGATAATATAATTTTAAATGACCTTACCCAAAGTACTTTGCCAAAAAAGAATATAAAAAATATTTTAGAGGAGTAAAACTAATTAGGACTTTTATCCACTAAGCACGTTTCGGTCTAAAAATCATTTCGTTTCCATTTTGCCATTAGCAACAGCTTTGCGATGAACATGTAAATCGCAGTTCTGGGACTTTGCCAGTGCGATTTGTATTTTCTGGATTGGCAATTGTTGATCTGCATTTTCCTTGTTATATTTGTACACTTATGCGTTTTACCTTTTTGGTGAGGATTGGCATGGCTGTAGGGGAGGAGGAGGCCATAAGTAGAATTTGGGGGTATGTTTAAATCATTTTAAATATGCCCCTGAGTTCTACTCTTCAGGTTGCAGCAATTTGTAATCACCAATCAAGTTTTCTCAAGGACCAGTTCCTGCTTGGGGTGCTTTTGTTGGGAAGCGTTTCTGCTCTTTGCTGACATCACCTTTTGGTCCGGCACCCTTTCGTAGAGTGCGACGGCCTGATAATACAATTTTGAGTTACCATTTGGTCCGGCGCCCTGTGGTAGGGCAGCAACGGGCTGATAATGTAATATTGAGTTATTTTTTTGTCTGGCATCCTGTGGCAAGGTCAAGACCAGCTGATAATTTAATTTTAAATGACCTTACCTAAAGTACTTTGCCAAAAAAGAATATAAAAATATCTTAGAGGAGAACAACTAATTAGGACCCTTATCCAATAAGCAAGTTTCGATCTAAAAATCATTTTGTTTCCGTTTTGCCATTAGCAACAGCTTTGCAATTAACATGTAAATCGCAGTTCTGGGTCTTTGCCAGTGTGATTGGTATTTTCTGGAATGGCAATTGTCGATCTGCATTTCCTTGTTTTATTTGTACTCTTATGCGTTTTACCTTTTTGGTGAGGATTGGCATGGCTGTAGGGGAGGAGGAGGCCATACGTAGAATTTGGGTGTATATTTAAATCATTTTAAATATGCCCCTGAGTTCTACTCTTCAGGTTGCAGCAATTTGTAATCACCAATCATGTTCTCTCAAGGGGAAAGCGTTTCTGCTTTTTGCTGATATTACCTTTTGGTCCGGCGCCCTTTGGTAGAGCGCGACGGGCTGACAATAAATTTGGAGTTACCTTTAGGTCCGGCGCCCTGTGGTAAGAGAGTGATGGGCTGATAATAAAATTTGGAGTTACCTTTTGGTCCGGCGCCCTGTGGAAGCAGCGCGACGGGCTGACAATAAAATTTGGTGTTACCTTTTGGTCCGGCGCCCTGTGGTAGGGCAGCGACGGGCTGATAATGTAATTTTGAGTTACGTTTTGGTCTAACATCCTGTGGCAAGATCAAAACCAGCTAATAATATAATTTTAAATGACCTTACTCAAAGTACATTGCCAAAAAAGAACATAAAAAATATCTTAGAGGAGAACAACTAATTAGGACCCTTATCCAATAAGCAAGTTTCGATCTAAAAATCATTTCGTTTCCGTTTTGCCATTAGCAACAGCTTTGCGATTAACATGTAAATCGCAGTTCTGGGACTTTGCCAGTGCGATTTGTATTTTCTGGAATGGCAATTGTCGATCTGCATTTTCTTTGTTTTATTTGTACTCTTATGCTTTTTACCTTTTTGGTGAGGATTGGCATGGCTGTAGGGGAGGAGGAGGCCATACGTAGAATTGGGGGGTATATTTAAATCATTTTAAATATGCCCCTGAGTTCTACTCTTCAGGTTGCAGCAATTTGTAATCACCAATCAAGTTCTCTCAAGGGGAAAGCGTTTCTGCTCTTTCCTGATATTACCTTTTGGTCCGGCGCCCTTTGGTGGAGCGCGATGGGCTGACAATAAATTTGGAGTTACCTTTTGGTCCGGCGCCCTGTGGTAAGAGCGCGACGGGCTGATAAAAAAATTTGGAGTTACCTTTTGGTCCGGCGCCCTGTGGAAGGAGCGCGACGGGCTGACAATAAAATTTAGAGTTACCTTTTGGTTTGGTCTCCCTGTGGTAGGGCAGCGACGGGCTGATAATGTAATTTTGAGTTACGTTTTGTCTAACATCCTGTGGCAAGATCAAGACCAGCTGATATTATGATTTTAAATGACCTTACCCAAAGTACATTGCCAAAAAAGAATATAAAAAATATCTTAGAGAACAACTAATTAGGACCCTTATCCACTAAACACGTTTCAATCTAAAAATCATTTCGTTTCCATTTTGCCATTAGCAACAGCTTTGCGATGAACATGTAAATCGCAGTTCTGGGTCGTTGCCAGTGAGATTGGTATTTTCTGGAATCGCAATTGTCGATCTGCATTTTCCTTGTTTTATTTGTACACTTATGCGTTTTACCTTTTTGGTGAGGATTGGCATGGCTGTAGGGGAGGAGGAGGCCATAAGTAGAATTTGGGGGGTATATTTAAATCATTTTAAATATGCCCCTGAGTTCTACTCTTCAGGTTGCAGCAATTTGCAATCACCAATCAAGTTTTCTCAAGGACCAGTTCCTGCTTGGGGTGCTTTTGGTGGGAAGCGTTTCTGCTCTTTGCTGATATCACCTTTTGGTCCGGCACCCTTTCGTAGAGCGCGACAGCCTGATTATACAATTTTGAGATACCTTTTGGTCCGGCGCCCTGTGGTAGGGTAGCGACGGGCTGATAATGTAATATTGAGTTATTTTTTTGGTCTGGCATCCTATGGCAAGATCAAAACCAGCTGATAATATAATTTTAAATGACCTTACCTAAAGTACTTTGCCAACAAAGAATATACAAAAATATCTTAGAGGAGAACAACTAATTAGGACCCTTATCCAATAAGCAAGTTTCGATCTAAAAATCATTTCGTTTCCGTTTTGCCATTAGCAACAGCTTTGCGATTAACATGTAAATCGCAATTCTGGGTCTTTGCCAGTGTGATTGGTATTTTCTGGAATGACAATTGTTGATCTGCATTTTCCTTGTTTTATTTGTACACTTATGCGTTTTACCTTTTTGGTGAGGATTGGTATGGCTGTAGGGGAGGAGGAGGCCATAAGTAGAATTTGGGGGTATATTTAAATCATTTTAAATATGCCCCTGAGTTCTACTCTTAAGGTTGCAGCAATTTGTAATCACCAATCAAGTTCTCTCAAGGGGGAAGCGTTTCTGCTTTTTACTGATATTACCTTTTGGCCCGGCGCCCTTTGGTAGATCGCGACGGGCTGACAATAAATTTGGAGTTACCTTTTGGTCCGGCGCCCTGTGGTAAGAGAGCGATGGGCTGATAATAAAATTTGAAGTTACCTTTTGGTCCGGCGCCCTGTGGAAGGAGCGCAATTAGGCTGATAATTTTAAGTTAACTTTTGGTCCGGTGCCCTGTGGAAAGAGCGCGACGGGCTGACAATTAAATTTGGAGTTACCTTTTGGTCCAGCGCCCTGTGGTAAGAGCACGACGGGCTGATAATAAAATTTGGACTTACCTTTTGGTCCGGCTCCCTGTGGAAGGAGCGCAATTAGGCTGATAATTTAAAGTTACATTTTGGTCCGGTGCCCTGTGGATAGAGCGCGACGGGCTTAAAATAAAATTTGGAGTTACCTTCTGGTCCGGCGCCCTGTGGTAGGGCAGCAACGGGCTAATAATGTAATTTTGAGTTACCTTTTGGTCTAACATCCTGTGGCAAGATCAAGAACAGCTGATAGTATCATTTTAAATGACCTTACCTAAAGTACTTTGCCAAAAAAGAATATAAAAAAATATCTTAGAGGAGAACAACTAATTAGGACCCTTATCCAATACGCAAGTTTCGATCTAAAAAACATTTCGTTTCCGTTTTGCCATTAGCAACAGCTTTGCGATTAACATGTAAATCGCAATTCTGGGTCTTTGCCAGTGTGATTGGTATTTTCTGGAATGGCAATTGTCGATCTGCATTCCCTTGTTTTATTTGTACTCTTATGCGTTTTACCTTTTTGGTGAGGATTGGTATGGCTGTAGGAGAGGAGGAGGCCATAAGTAGAATTTGGGGGTATATTTAAATCATTTTAAATATGCCCCTGAGTTCTACTCTTCAGGTTGCAGCAATTTGTAATCACTAATCAAGTTCTCCCAAGGGGAAAGCGTTTCTGCTTTTTGCTGATATTACCTTTTGGTCTCGCGCCCTTTGGTAGAGCGCGACGGGCTGACAATAAATTTGGAGTTACCTTTTGGTCTGGCGCCCTGTGGTAAGAGAGCGATGGGCTGATAATAAAATTTGGAGTTACCTTTTAGTCCGGTGCCCTGTGGAAGGAGCGCAATTAGGCTGATAATTTTATGTTAACTTTTGGTCCTGTGCCCTGTGGAAAGAGCGCGATTGGCTGACAATAAAATTTGGAGTTACCTTTTGATCCGGCGCCCTGTGGTAGGGCAGCGACGGGCTGATAATGTAATTTTGAGTTACCTTTTGGTCTAACATCCTGTGGCAAGATCAAGACCAGCTGATAATATAGTTTTAAATGACCTTACCCAAAGTACATTGCCAAAAAAAGAATTTAAAAAATATCTTAGAGAAAAACTAATTAGGACCCTTATCCACTAAACACGTTTCGATCTAAAAATCATTTCGTTTCTGTTTTGCCATTAGCAACAGCTTTGCGATGAACATGTAAATCGCAGTTCTGGGTCTTTGCTAGTGCAATTGGTATTTTCTGCAATGGCAATTGTCGATCTGCATTTCCTTGTTTTATTTGTACTCTTATGCGTTTTACCTCTTGGTGAGAATTGGCATGGCTGTAGAGGAGGAGGAGGTCATAAGTAGAATTTGGGGGTATATTCAAAACATTTTAAATATGCCCCTGAGTTCTACTCTTCAGGTTGCAGCAGTTTGTAATCACCAATCAAGTTCTCTCAAGGGGAAGAATTTCTGCTCTTTGCTGACATTACCTTTTGGTCCGGTGCCCTTTGGTGGAGCGCGACGGGCTGACAATAAATTTGGAGTTACCTTTTGGTCTGGCGCCCTGTGGTAAGAGCGTGACGGGCTGATAATAAAATTTGGAGTTACCTTTTGGTCCGGTGCCCTGTGGAAGGAGCGCAATTAGGCTAATAATTTAAAGTTACCTTTTGGTCCGGTGCCCTGTGGATAGAGCGCGACGGGCTGACAATAAAATTTGGAGTTACCTTCTTGTCTCCGGCGCCCTGTGGTAGGGCAGCAACGGGCTGATAATGTAATTTTGAGTTACCTTTTGGTCTGGCATCCTGTGGCAAGATCAAGACCAGCTGATAATATAATTTTAAATGACCTTACCCAAAGTACTTTGCCAAAAAAGAATATAAAGAATATTTTAGAGGAGAACAACTAATTAGGACTCTTATCCACGAAGCACGTTTCGATCTAAAAATCATTTCGTTTCCATTTTGCCATTAGCAACAGCTTTGCGATGAACATGTAAATCGCAGTTCTGGGTCTTTGCCAGTGCGATTGGTATTTTCTAGAATGGCAATTGTTGATCTGCATTTTCCTTGTTTAATTTGTACGCCTATGCTTTTTACCTTTTTGGTGAGGATTGGTATGGCTGTAGGGGAGGAGGAGGCCATAAGTAGAATTTAGGGGTATATTAAAATCATTTTAAATATGCCCCTGAGTTCTACTCTTCAGGTTGCAGCAATTTGTAATCACCAATCAAGTTTTCTCAAGGACCAGTTCCTGCTTGGGGTGCTTTTGGTGGGAAGTGTTTCTGCTCTTTGCTGATATCACCTTTTGGTCCGGCACCCTTTCATAGAGCGCGACGGCCTGATAATACAATTTTGAGTTACCTTTTTGTCCGGCGTCCTGTGGTAGGGTAGCGACGGGCTGATAATGTAATATTGAGTCATTTTTTGGTCTGGCATCCTGTGGCAAGGTCAAGACCAGCTGATAATATAAATTTAAAGGACCTTACCCAAAGTACTTTGCCAAAAAAGAATATAAAAAATATCTTAGAGAACAACTAATTAGGACCCTTATGCACTAAGCGCGTTTCAATCTAAAAATCATTTCATTTCCATTTTGCAATTAGCAACAACTTTGCGATGAACATGTAAATCGCAGTTCTGGGACTTTGCTAGTGCGATTGGTATTTTCTGGAATGGCAATTGTCGATTTGCATTTTTACTTGTTTTATTTGTACTCTTATGCTTTTTACCTTTTTGGTGAGGATTGGCATGGCTGTAGGGGAGGAGGAGGCCATAATTAGAATTTGGGGGTATATTTAAATCATTTTAAATATGCCCCTGAGTTCTACTCTTCAGGTTGCAGCAATTTGTAATCACCAATCAAGTTCTCTCAAGGGGGAAGCGTTTCTGCTCTTTGCTGATATTACCTTTTGGTCCGGCGCCCTTTGATGGAGCGCGACGGGCTGACAATAAATTTGGAGTTACCTTTTGGTCCGGCGCCCTGTGGTAAGAGCGTGACGGGCTGATAATAAAATTTGGAGTTACCTTTTGATCCGGTGCCCTGTGGAAGGAGCGCAATTAGGCTGATAATTTAAAGTTACCTTTTGGTCCGGTGCCCTGTGGATAGAGCGCGATGGGCTGACAATAAAATTTGGAGTTACCTTTTGGTCCGGCGCCCTGTGGTAGGGCAGCGACGGGCTGATAATGTAATTTTGAGTTACGTTTTGGTCTAACATCCTGTGGCAAGATAAAGACCAGCTGATAATATAATTTTAAATGACCTTACCCAAAGTACATTGCCAAAAAAGAATATAAAAAATATCTTAGAGAACAACTAATTAGGACCCTTGTTTAGTACATCAAAGCGCTCAGTCTAATAAAACACATTGGCTGAAAAACACATTAACTAAAAAAGACAGTGTGCGCTTACACCTGAGTACAGCAATACTCCACAGATAATTTATAGTAAAAGTCCAGCGCACATCTTTACATAAAAGCTGACTTTGGTCAGCTTTTATGTAAAGATGTGCGCTGGACTTTTACTATAAATAATTAGGACCCTTATCCACTAAACACGTATCGATCTAAAAATCATTTCGTTTCCGTTTTGCCATTAGCAACAGCTTTGCGATTAACATGTAAATCGCAATTCTGGGTCTTTGCCAGTGTGATTGGTATTTTCTGGAATGGCAATTGTCGATCTGCATTCCCTTGTTTTATTTGTACTCTTATGCGTTTTACCTTTTTGGTGAGGATTGGCATGGCTGTAGGGGAGGAGGAGGCCATACGTAGAATTTGGGGGTATATTTAAATCATTTTAAATATGCCCCTGAGTTCTACTCTTCAGGTTGCAGCAATTTGTAATCACCAATCAAGTTCTCTCAAGGGGGAAGCGTTTCTGCTCTTTGCTGATATTACCTTTTGGTCCGGCGCCCTTTGGTGGAGCGTGACGGGCTGACAATAAATTTGGAGTTACCTTTTGGTCCGGCGCCCTGTGGTAAGAGCGTGACGGGCTGATAATAATATTTGGAGTTACCTTTTGGTCCAGTGCCCTGTGGAAGGAGCGCAATTAGGCTGATAATTTAAAGTTACATTTTGGTCCGGTGCCCTGTGGATAGAGCGCGATGGGCTGACAATAATATTTGGAGTTACCTTCTTGTCCGGCGCACTGTGATAGGGCAGCAACAGGCTGATAGTGTAATTTTGAGTTACCTTTTGGTCTGGCATCCTGTGGCAAGATCAAGACCAGCTGATAATATAATTTTAAATGACCTTACCCAAAGTACTTTGCCAAAAAAGAATATAAAAAATATTTTAGAGGAGAAAAACTAATTAGGACTTTTATCCACTAAGCACGTTTCGGTCTAAAAATCATTTCGTTTCCATTTTGCCATTAGCAACAGCTTTGCGATGAACATGTAAATCGCAGTTCTGGGACTTTGCCAGTGCGATTTGTATTTTCTGGATTGGCAATTGTTGATCTGCATTTTCCTTGTTATATTTGTACACTTATGCGTTTTACCTTTTTGGTGAGAAATGGCATGGCTGTAGGGGAGGAGGAGGCCATAAGTGGAATTTGGGGGTATATTTTAATCATTTTAAATATGCCCCTGAGTTCTACTCTTCAGATTGCAGCAATTTGTAATCACCAATCAAGTTCTCTCAAGGGCCAGTTCATGCTTGGGGTGCTTTTGGTGGGAAGCGGTTCTGCTCTTTGCTGATATCACCTTTTGGTCCGGCGCCCTTTAGTAGAGTGCGATGGCCTGATAATACAATTTTGAGTTACCTTTTGGTCCAGCGCCCTGTGGTAGGAGCGCGACGGGCTGATAATGTAATTTCGAGTTACATTTTGGTCCAGCGCCCTGTGGAAACAGCGCAATAGGCTAATAATAAAATTTGAAGTTACCCTTTGGTCCGGCGCCCTGTGGAAAAAGCGCGACGGGCTGACAATAAAATTTGTAGTTACCTTTTGGTCCGGCGCCCTGTGGAAGGAGCGCGATGGGCTGTTAATTTTAAGTTAACATTTGGTCCGGTGCCTTGTGGAAAGTCGATCTGCATTTTCCTTGTTTTATTTGTACTCTTATGTGTTTTACCTTTTTGGTGAGAAATGGCATGGCTGTAGGGGAGGAGGAGGCCATAAGTGGAATTTGGGGGTATATCTTAATCATTTTAAATATGCCCCTGAGTTCTACTCTTCAGGTTGCAGCAATTTGTAATCACCAATCAAGTTCTCTCAAGGGGAAAGCGTTTCTGCTTTTTGCTGATATTACCTTTTGGTCCGGCGCCCTTTGGTAGAGCGCGACGGGCTGACAATAAATTTGGAGTTACTTTTGGTCCGGCGCCCTGTGGTAAGAGAGCGATGGGCTGATAATAAAATTTGGAGTTACCTTTTGGTCCGGCGCCCTGTGGTAGGGCAGCGACGGGCTGATAATGTAATTTTGAGTTACCTTTTGGTCTAACATCCTGTGGCAAGATCAAGACCAGCTGATAATATAATTTTAAATGACCTTACCCAAAGTACTTTGCCAAAAAAGAATATAAAAAATATCTTAGAGAACAACTAATTAGGACCCTTATCCACTAAGCATGTTTCGATCAAAAAATCATTTCATTTCCGTTTTGCCATTAGCAACAGCTTTGCAATGAACATGTAAATCGCAGTTTGGGTCTTTGCCAGTGCGATTGGTATTTTCTGGAATGGCAATTGTCGATCTTCATTTTCCTTGTTTTATTTGTACTCTTATGCGTTTTACCTTTTTGGTGAGGATTTGCATGGCTGCAGGGGAGGAGGAGGCCATAAGTAGAATTAGGGAATATATGTAAATCATTTTAAATATGCCCCTGAGTTCTACTCTTCAGATTGCAGCAATTTGTAATCACCAATCAAGTTTTCCCAGGGACCAGTTCCTGCTTGGGGTGCTTTTGGTGGGAAGCGTTTCTGCTCTTTGCTGATATCACCTTTTGGTCCGGCACACTTTCGTAGAGCGCGACGGCCTGATAACACAATTTTGAGTTACCTTTTGGTCCGGCACCCTGTGGTAGGGTAGCGACGGGCTGATAATGTAATATTGAGTTATTTTTTGGTCTGGCATCCTGTGGCAAGGTCAAGACCAGCTGATAATATAATTTTAAATGACCTTACCCAAAGTACTTTGCCAAAAAAGAATATAAAAAATATCTTAGAGAACAACTAATTAGGACCCTTAAGCACTAAGCGCGTTTCAATCTAAAAATCATTTCATATTCGTTCTGCAATTAGCAACAGCTTTGCGATGAACATGTAAATCGCAGTTCTGGGTCTTTGCTAGTGCGATTGGTTTTTTCTGGAATGGCGAATGTCGATCTGCATTTTCTTTGTTTTATTTGTACTCTTATGCTTTTTACCATTTTGATGAGGATTGGCATGGCTGTAGGGGAGGAGGAGGCCATACGTAGAAATTGGGGGTATATTTAAATCATTTTAAATATGCCCCTGACTTCTACTCTTCAGGTTGCAGCAATTTGTAATCACCAATCAAGTTCTCTCAAGGGGGAAGCGTTTCTGCTCTTTGCTGATATTACCTTTTGGTCCGGCGCCCGTTGGTGGAGTGCGACGGGCTGACAATAAATTTGGAGTTACCTTTTAGTCCGGCGCCCTGTGGTAAGAGCGTGACAAGCTGATAATAAAATTTGGAGTTACCTTTTGGTCCGGTGCCCTGTGGAAGGAGCGCGACGGGCTGTTAATTTTACGTTAACTTTTGGTCCGGTGTCCTGTGGAAAGAGCACGACGGGCTGACAATAAAATTTGGAGTTACTTTTGGTCCGGCGCCGTGTGGTAGGGCAGCGACGGGCTGATAATGTAATTTTGAGTTACCTTTTGGTCTAACATCCTGTGGCAAGATCAAGACCAGCTGATAATATAATTTTAAATGACCAAAGTACTTTGCCAAAAAAGAATATAAAACATATCTTAGAGGAGAACTTATTAGGAGCCTTATCCACTAAACACGTTTCGATCTAAAATTCATTTAGTTTCCATTTTGCCATTAGCAATAGCTTTGCGATGAACATGTAAATCGCAGTTTGAGTCTTTGCTAGTGCAATTGGTATTTTCTGCAATGGCAATTGTCGATCTGCATTTTCTTTATTTTATTTGAACTCTTATGCTTTTTACCTTTTTGGTGAGGATTGGCATGGCTGTAGGGGAGGAGGAGGCCATAAGTAGAATTTGGGGGTATATTTAAATCATTTTAAATATGCCCCTAAATTCTACTCTTCAGGTTGCAGCAATTTGTAATCACCAATCAAGTTCTCTCAAGGGCCAGTTCACGCTTGGGGTGCTTTTGGTGGGAAGCGTTTCTGCTCTTTGCTGATATCACCTTTTGGTCCGCGCGCCCTTTGATAGAGTGCACCGGCCTGATAATATAATTTTGAGTTACCTTTTGGTCTGGCACCCTGTGGTGGGAGCACGACGGGCTGATAATGTAATTTTGAATTACCTTTTGGTCCAGCGCCCTGTGGAAACAGCGTGTTGGGCTAATAATAAAATTTTAAGTTACCTTTTGGTCTGGCGCCCATTGGTAGGAGCGCGACGGGATGAAAAATAATACGTTACCTTTTGGTCCGGCGCCCAGTGTAAAGAGCGCGATGGGCTGACAATAAAATTTGGAGTTACAATTTGGTCCGGCGCCCTGTGAAAGGAGCGCAATGGGCTGTTAATTTTAAGTTAACTTTTGGTCCGGTGCCCTGTGGAAAGATTGCAACAGGCTGACAATTAAATTTGGAGTTACCTTTTGGTCTGGCGCCCTGTGGTAGGGTAGCGACGGGCTGATAATGTAATATTGAGTTATTTTTTGGTCTGGCATCCTCTGGCAAGGTCAAGACCAGCTGATAATATAATTTTAAATGACCTTACCCAAAGTACTTTGCCAAAAAAGAATATAAAAAATATCTTAGAGAACAACTAATTAGGACCCTTATGCACTAAGCATGTTTCGATCTAAAAATCCTTTCATTTCCGTTTTGCAATTAGCAACAGCTTTGCGATGAACATGTAAATCGCAGTTTGGGTCTTTGCTAGTGCGATTGGTATTTTCTGGAATGGCAATTTGTCGATCTGCATTTCCTTGTTTTATTTGTACTCTTATGCGTTTTACCTCTTGGTGAGAATTGGCATGGCTGTAGAGGAGGAGGAGGCCATAAGTAGAATTTGGGGGTATATTTAAAACATTTTAAATATGCCCCTGAGTTCTACTCTTCAGGTTGCAGCAGTTTGTAATCACCAATCAAGTTCTCTCAAGGGGAAGAATTTCTGCTCTTTGCTGACATTACCTTTTGGTCCGGTGCCCTTTGGTGGAGCGCGACGGGCTGACAATAAATTTGGAGTTACCTTTTGGTCTGGCGCCCTGTGGTAAGAGCGTGACGGGCTGATAATAAAATTTGGAGTTACCTTTTGGTCCGGTGCCCTGTGGAAGGACCACAATTAGGCTAATAATTTAAAGTTACCTTTTGGTCCGGTGCCCTGTGGATAGAGCGCGACGGGCTGACAATAAAATTTGGAGTTACCTTCTTGTCTCCGGCGCCCTGTGGTAGGGCAGCAACGGGCTGATAATGTAATTTTGAGTTACCTTTTGGTCTGGCATCCTGTGGCAAGATCAAGACCAGCTGATAATATAATTTTAAATGACCTTACCCAAAGTACTTTGCCAAAAAAGAATATAAAAAATATTTTAGAGGAGAACAACTAATTAGGACTCTTATCCACGAAGCACGTTTCGATCTAAAAATCATTTCGTTTCCATTTTGCCATTAGCAACAGCTTTGCGATGAACATGTAAATCACAGTTCTGGGTCTTTGCCAGTGCGATTGGTATTTTCTAGAATGGCAATTGTTGATCTGCATTTTCCTTGTTTTATTTGTACACTTATGCGTTTTACCTTTTTGGTGAGGATTGGTATGGCTGTAGGGGAGGAGGAGGCCATAAGTAGAATTTGGGGGTATATTTAAATCATTTTAAATATGCCCCTGAGTTCTACTCTTCAGGTTGCAGCAATTTGTAATCACCAATCAAGTTCTCTCAAGGGGGAAGCGTTTCTGCTCTTTTCTGATATTACCTTTTGGTCCGGCGCCCTGTGGTAGAGCGCGACGGGCTGACAATAAATTTGGATTTACCTTTTGGTCCGGCGCCCTGTGGTAGGGCAGCGACGGGCTGATAATGTAATTTTTAGTTACATTTTGGTCTAACATCCTGTGGCAAGATCAAGACCAGCTGATAATATAATTTTAAATGACCTTACCCAAAGTACATTGCCAAAAAAGAATATAAAAAATATCTTAGAGAACAACTAATTAGGACCCTTATCCACTAAACATGTTTCGATCTTAAAATAATTTCGTTTCTGTTTTGCCATTAGCAACAGCTTTGCGATGAACATGTAAATCGCAGTTCTGGGTCTTTGCCAGTGTGATTGGTATTTTCTGGAATGGCAATTGTCGAACTGCATTTCCTTGTTTTTTTTGTACTCTTATGCGTTTTACCTTTTTGGTGAGGATTGGTATGGCTGTAGGGGAGGAGGAGGCCATAAGTAGAATTTGGGGGTATATTTAAATCATTTTAAATATGCCCCTGAGTTGTACTCTTCAGGTTGCAGCAATTTGTAATCACCAATCAAGTTCTCTCAAGGGGAAAGCGTTTCTGCTTTTTGCTGATATTACCTTTTGGTCCGGCGCCCTTTGGTAGAGCGCGACGGGCTGACAATAAATTTGGAGTTACTTTTGGTCCGGCGCCCTGTGGTAAGAGAGCGATGGGCTGATAATAAAATTTGGAGTTACCTTTTGGTCCGGCGCCCTGTGGAAGGAGCGCAATTAGGCTGATAATTTTAAGTTAACTTTTGGTCTGGTGCCCTGTGGAAAGAGCGCAACGGGCTGACAATAAAATTTGGAGTTACCTTTTGGTCCGGCTCCCGGTGGTAGGGCAGCGACGGGCTGATAATATAATTTTGAGTTACGTTTTGGTCTAACATCCTGTGGCAAGGTCAACACCAGCTGATAATATAATTTTAAATGACCTTACCCAAAGTAAATTGCCAAAAAAGAATATAAAAAATATCTTAGAGAACAACAAATTAGGACCCTTATCCACTAAACACGTTTCAATCTAAAAATCATTTCGTTTCCATTTTGCCATTAGCAACAGCTTTGCGATGAACATGTAAATCGCAGTTCTGGGTCGTTGCCAGTGAGATTGGTATTTTCTGGAATCGCAATTGTCGATCTGCATTTTCCTTGTTTTATTTGTACACTTATGCGTTTTACCTTTTTGGTGAGGATTGGCATGGCTGTAGGGGAGGAGGAGGCCATAAGTAGAATTTGGGGGGTATATTTAAATCATTTTAAATATGCCCCTGAGTTCTACTCTTCAGGTTGCAGCAATTTGCAATCACCAATCAAGTTTTCTCAAAGACCAGTTCCTGCTTGGGGTGCTTTTGGTGGGAAGCGTTTCTGCTCTTTGCTGATATCACCTTTTGGTCCGGCACCCTTTCATAGAGCGCGACGGCCTGATTATACAATTTTGAGATACCTTTTGGTCCGGCGCCCTGTGGTAGGGTAGCGACGGGCTGATAATGTAATATTGAGTTATTTTTTGGTCTGGCATCCTATGGCAAGATCAAAACCAGCTGATAATATAATTTTAAATGACCTTACCTAAAGTACTTTGCCAACAAAGAATATACAAAAATATCTTAGAGGAGAACAACTAATTAGGACCCTTATCCAATAAGCAAGTTTCGATCTAAAAATCATTTCGTTTCCGTTTTGCCATTAGCAACAGCTTTGCGATTAACATGTAAATCGCAATTCTGGGTCTTTGCCAGTGTGATTGGTATTTTCTGGAATGGCAATTGTTGATCTGCATTTTCCTTGTTTTATTTGTACACTTATGCGTTTTACCTTTTTGGTGAGGATTGGTATGGCTGTAGGGGAGGAGGAGGCCATAAGTAGAATTTGGGGGTATATTAAAATCATTTTAAATATGCCCCTGAGTTCTACTCTTCAGGTTGCAGCAATTTGTAATCACTAATCAAGTTCTCTCAAGGTGGAAGCGTTTCTGCTTTTTACTGATATTACCTTTTGGCCCGGCGCCCTTTGGTAGATCGCGACGGGCTGACAATAAATTTGGAGTTACCTTTTGGTCCGGCGCCCTGTGGTAAGAGAGCGATGGGCTGATAATAAAATTTGAAGTTACCTTTTGGTCCGGCGCCCTGTGGAAGGAGCGCAATTAGGCTGATAATTTTAAGTTAACTTTTGGTCCGGTGCCCTGTGGAAAGAGCGCGACGGGCTGACAATTAAATTTGGAGTTGCCTTTTGGTCCGGCGCCCTGTGGTAAGAGCACGACGGGCTGATAATAAAATTTGGACTTACCTTTTGGTCCGGCTCCCTGTGGAAGGAGCGCAATTAGGCTGATAATTTAAAGTTACATTTTGGTCCGGTGCCCTGTGGATAGAGCGCGACGGGCTTAAAATAAAATTTGGAGTTACCTTCTGGTCCGGCGCCCTGTGGTAGGGCAGCAACGGGCTAATAATGTAATTTTGAGTTACCTTTTGGTCTAACATCCTGTGGCAAGATCAAGAACAGCTGATAATATCATTTTAAATGACCTTACCCAAAGTACTTTGCCAAAAAAGAATATAAAATATATTTCAGAGGAGATCAACTAATTAGGACTCTTATCCACGAAGCACGTTTCGATCTAAAAATCATTTCGTTTTCATTTTGCCATTAGCAACAGCTTTGCGATGAACATGTAAATCGCAGTTCTGGGTCTTTGCCAGTGCGATTGGTATTTTCTAGAATGGCAATTGTTGATCTGCATTTTCCTTGTTTTATTTGTACGCCTATGCTTTTTACCTTTTTGGTGAGGATTGGTATGGCTGTAGGGGAGGAGGAGGCCATAAGTAGAATTTGGGGGTATATTAAAATCATTTTAAATATGCCCCTGAGTTCTACTCTTCAGGTTGCAGCAATTTGTAATCACCAATCAAGTTTTTTCAAGGACCAGTTCCTGCTTGGGGTGCTTTTGGTGGGAAGTGTTTCTGCTCTTTGCTGATATCACCTTTTGGTCCGGCACCCTTTCATAGAGCGCGACGGCCTGATAATACAATTTTGAGTTACCTTTTTGTCCGGCGCCCTGTGGTAGGGTAGCGACGGGCTGATAATGTAATATTGAGTCATTTTTTGGTCTGGCATCCTGTGGCAAGGTCAAGACCAGCTGATAATATAAATTTAAAGGACCTTACCCAAAGTACTTTGCCAAAAAAGAATATAAAAAATATCTTAGAGAACAACTAATTAGGACCCTTATGCACTAAGCGCGTTCCAATCTAAAAATCATTTCATTTCCATTTTGCAATTAGCAACAACTTTGCGATGAACATGTAAATCGCAGTTCTGGGACTTTGCTAGTGCGATTGGTATTTTCTGGAATGGCAATTGTCGATTTGCATTTTTACTTGTTTTATTTGTACTCTTATGCTTTTTACCTTTTTGGTGAGGATTGGCATGGCTGTAGGGGAGGAGGAGGCCATAAGTAGAATTTGGGGGTATATTTAAATCATTTTAAATATGCCCCTGAGTTCTACTCTTCAGGTTGCAGCAATTTGTAATCACCAATCAAGTTCTCTCAAGGGGGAAGCGTTTCTGCTCTTTGCTGATATTACCTTTTGGTCCGGCGCCCTTTGATGGAGCGCGACCGGCTGACAATAAATTTGGAGTTACCTTTTGGTCCGGCGCCCTGTGGTAAGAGCGTGACGGGCTGATAATAAAATTTGGAGTTACCTTTTGGTCCGGTGCCCTGTGGAAGGAGCGCAATTAGGCTGATAATTTAAAGTTACCTTTTGGTACGGTGCCCTGTGGATAGAGCGCGATGGGCTGACAATAACATTTGGAGTTACCTTTTGGTCCGGCGCCCTGTGGTAGGGCAGCGACGGGCTGATAATGTAATTTTGAGTTACGTTTTGGTCTAACATCCTGTGGCAAGATCAAGACCAGCTGATAATATAATTTTAAATGACCTTACCCAAAGTACATTGCCAAAAAAGAATATAAAAAATATCTTAGAGAACAACTAATTAGGACCCTTGTTTAGTACATCAAAGCGCTCAGTCTAATAAAACACATTGGCTGAAAAACACATTAACTAAAAAAGACAGAGTGCGCTTACACCTGAGTACAGCAATACTCCACAGATAATTTATAGTAAAAGTCCAGCGCACATCTTTACATAAAAGCTGACTTTGGTCAGCTTTTATGTAAAGATGTGCGCTGGACTTTTACTATAAATAATTAGGACCCTTATCCACTAAACACGTATCGATCTAAAAATCATTTCGTTTCCGTTTTGCCATTAGCAACAGCTTTGCGATTAACATGTAAATCGCAATTCTGGGTCTTTGCCAGTGTGATTGGTATTTTCTGGAATGGCAATTGTCGATCTGCATTCCCTTCTTTTATTTGTACTCTTATGCGTTTTACCTTTTTGGTGAGGATTGGCATGGCTGTAGGGGAGGAGGAGGCCATACGTAGAATTTGGGGGTATATTTAAATCATTTTAAATATGCCCCTGAGTTCTACTCTTCAGGTTGCAGCAATTTGTAATCACCAATCAAGTACTCTCAAGGGGGAAGCGTTTCTGCTCTTTGCTGATATTACCTTTTGGTCCGGCGCCCTTTGGTGGAGCGTGACGGGCTGACAATAAATTTGGAGTTACCTTTTGGTCCGGCGCCCTGTGGTAAGAGCGTGACGGGCTGATAATAATATTTGGAGTTACCTTTTGGTCCAGTGCCCTGTGGATTGAGCGCAATTAGGCTGATAATTTAAAGTTACATTTTGGTCCGGTGCCCTGTGGATAGAGCGCGATGGGCTGACAATAATATTTGGAGTTACCTTCTTGTCCGGCGCACTGTGATAGGGCAGCAACAGGCTGATAATGTAATTTTGAGTTACCTTTTGGTCTGGCATCCTGTGGCAAGATCAAGACCAGCTGATAATATAATTTTAAATGACCTTACCCAAAGTACTTTGCCAAAAAAGAATATAAAAAATATTTTAGAGGAGTAAAACTAATTAGGACTTTTATCCACTAAGCACGTTTCGGTCTAAAAATCATTTCGTTTCCATTTTGCCATTAGCAACAGCTTTGCGATGAACATGTAAATCGCAGTTCTGGGACTTTGCCAGTGCGATTTGTATTTTCTGGATTGGCAATTGTTGATCTGCATTTTCCTTGTTATATTTGTACACTTATGCGTTTTACCTTTTTGGTGAGGATTGGCATGGCTGTAGGGGAGGAGGAGGCCATAAGTAGAATTTGGGGGTATGTTTAAATCATTTTAAATATGCCCCTGAGTTCTACTCTTCAGGTTGCAGCAATTTGTAATCACCAATCAAGTTTTCTCAAGGACCAGTTCCTGCTTGGGGTGCTTTTGTTGGGAAGCGTTTCTGCTCTTTGCTGACATCACCTTTTGGTCCGGCACCCTTTCGTAGAGTGCGACGGCCTGATAATACAATTTTGAGTTACCATTTGGTCCGGCGCCCTGTGGTAGGGCAGCAACGGGCTGATAATGTAATATTGAGTTATTTTTTTGTCTGGCATCCTGTGGCAAGGTCAAGACCAGCTGATAATTTAATTTTAAATGACCTTACCTAAAGTACTTTGCCAAAAAAGAATATAAAAATATCTTAGAGGAGAACAACTAATTAGGACCCTTATCCAATAAGCAAGTTTCGATCTAAAAATCATTTTGTTTCCGTTTTGCCATTAGCAACAGCTTTGCAATTAACATGTAAATCGCAGTTCTGGGTCTTTGCCAGTGTGATTGGTATTTTCTGGAATGGCAATTGTCGATCTGCATTTCCTTGTTTTATTTGTACTCTTATGCGTTTTACCTTTTTGGTGAGGATTGGCATGGCTGTAGGGGAGGAGGAGGCCATACGTAGAATTTGGGTGTATATTTAAATCATTTTAAATATGCCCCTGAGTTCTACTCTTCAGGTTGCAGCAATTTGTAATCACCAATCATGTTCTCTCAAGGGGAAAGCGTTTCTGCTTTTTGCTGATATTACCTTTTGGTCCGGCGCCCTTTGGTAGAGCGCGACGGGCTGACAATAAATTTGGAGTTACCTTTAGGTCCGGCGCCCTGTGGTAAGAGAGTGATGGGCTGATAATAAAATTTGGAGTTACCTTTTGGTCCGGCGCCCTGTGGAAGCAGCGCGACGGGCTGACAATAAAATTTGGTGTTACCTTTTGGTCCGGCGCCCTGTGGTAGGGCAGCGACGGGCTGATAATGTAATTTTGAGTTACGTTTTGGTCTAACATCCTGTGGCAAGATCAAAACCAGCTAATAATATAATTTTAAATGACCTTACTCAAAGTACATTGCCAAAAAAGAACATAAAAAATATCTTAGAGGAGAACAACTAATTAGGACCCTTATCCAATAAGCAAGTTTCGATCTAAAAATCATTTCGTTTCCGTTTTGCCATTAGCAACAGCTTTGCGATTAACATGTAAATCGCAGTTCTGGGACTTTGCCAGTGCGATTTGTATTTTCTGGAATGGCAATTGTCGATCTGCATTTTCTTTGTTTTATTTGTACTCTTATGCTTTTTACCTTTTTGGTGAGGATTGGCATGGCTGTAGGGGAGGAGGAGGCCATACGTAGAATTGGGGGGTATATTTAAATCATTTTAAATATGCCCCTGAGTTCTACTCTTCAGGTTGCAGCAATTTGTAATCACCAATCAAGTTCTCTCAAGGGGAAAGCGTTTCTGCTCTTTCCTGATATTACCTTTTGGTCCGGCGCCCTTTGGTGGAGCGCGATGGGCTGACAATAAATTTGGAGTTACCTTTTGGTCCGGCGCCCTGTGGTAAGAGCGCGACGGGCTGATAATAAAATTTAGAGTTACCTTTTGGTTTGGTCTCCCTGTGGTAGGGCAGCGACGGGCTGATAATGTAATTTTGAGTTACGTTTTGTCTAACATCCTGTGGCAAGATCAAGACCAGCTGATATTATGATTTTAAATGACCTTACCCAAAGTACATTGCCAAAAAAGAATATAAAAAATATCTTAGAGAACAACTAATTAGGACCCTTATCCACTAAACACGTTTCAATCTAAAAATCATTTCGTTTCCATTTTGCCATTAGCAACAGCTTTGCGATGAACATGTAAATCGCAGTTCTGGGTCGTTGCCAGTGAGATTGGTATTTTCTGGAATCGCAATTGTCGATCTGCATTTTCCTTGTTTTATTTGTACACTTATGCGTTTTACCTTTTTGGTGAGGATTGGCATGGCTGTAGGGGAGGAGGAGGCCATAAGTAGAATTTGGGGGGTATATTTAAATCATTTTAAATATGCCCCTGAGTTCTACTCTTCAGGTTGCAGCAATTTGCAATCACCAATCAAGTTTTCTCAAGGACCAGTTCCTGCTTGGGGTGCTTTTGGTGGGAAGCGTTTCTGCTCTTTGCTGATATCACCTTTTGGTCCGGCACCCTTTCGTAGAGCGCGACAGCCTGATTATACAATTTTGAGATACCTTTTGGTCCGGCGCCCTGTGGTAGGGTAGCGACGGGCTGATAATGTAATATTGAGTTATTTTTTTGGTCTGGCATCCTATGGCAAGATCAAAACCAGCTGATAATATAATTTTAAATGACCTTACCTAAAGTACTTTGCCAACAAAGAATATACAAAAATATCTTAGAGGAGAACAACTAATTAGGACCCTTATCCAATAAGCAAGTTTCGATCTAAAAATCATTTCGTTTCCGTTTTGCCATTAGCAACAGCTTTGCGATTAACATGTAAATCGCAATTCTGGGTCTTTGCCAGTGTGATTGGTATTTTCTGGAATGACAATTGTTGATCTGCATTTTCCTTGTTTTATTTGTACACTTATGCGTTTTACCTTTTTGGTGAGGATTGGTATGGCTGTAGGGGAGGAGGAGGCCATAAGTAGAATTTGGGGGTATATTTAAATCATTTTAAATATGCCCCTGAGTTCTACTCTTAAGGTTGCAGCAATTTGTAATCACCAATCAAGTTCTCTCAAGGGGGAAGCGTTTCTGCTTTTTACTGATATTACCTTTTGGCCCGGCGCCCTTTGGTAGATCGCGACGGGCTGACAATAAATTTGGAGTTACCTTTTGGTCCGGCGCCCTGTGGTAAGAGAGCGATGGGCTGATAATAAAATTTGAAGTTACCTTTTGGTCCGGCGCCCTGTGGAAGGAGCGCAATTAGGCTGATAATTTTAAGTTAACTTTTGGTCCGGTGCCCTGTGGAAAGAGCGCGACGGGCTGACAATTAAATTTGGAGTTACCTTTTGGTCCAGCGCCCTGTGGTAAGAGCACGACGGGCTGATAATAAAATTTGGACTTACCTTTTGGTCCGGCTCCCTGTGGAAGGAGCGCAATTAGGCTGATAATTTAAAGTTACATTTTGGTCCGGTGCCCTGTGGATAGAGCGCGACGGGCTTAAAATAAAATTTGGAGTTACCTTCTGGTCCGGCGCCCTGTGGTAGGGCAGCAACGGGCTAATAATGTAATTTTGAGTTACCTTTTGGTCTAACATCCTGTGGCAAGATCAAGAACAGCTGATAGTATCATTTTAAATGACCTTACCTAAAGTACTTTGCCAAAAAAGAATATAAAAAAATATCTTAGAGGAGAACAACTAATTAGGACCCTTATCCAATACGCAAGTTTCGATCTAAAAAACATTTCGTTTCCGTTTTGCCATTAGCAACAGCTTTGCGATTAACATGTAAATCGCAATTCTGGGTCTTTGCCAGTGTGATTGGTATTTTCTGGAATGGCAATTGTCGATCTGCATTCCCTTGTTTTATTTGTACTCTTATGCGTTTTACCTTTTTGGTGAGGATTGGTATGGCTGTAGGAGAGGAGGAGGCCATAAGTAGAATTTGGGGGTATATTTAAATCATTTTAAATATGCCCCTGAGTTCTACTCTTCAGGTTGCAGCAATTTGTAATCACTAATCAAGTTCTCCCAAGGGGAAAGCGTTTCTGCTTTTTGCTGATATTACCTTTTGGTCTCGCGCCCTTTGGTAGAGCGCGACGGGCTGACAATAAATTTGGAGTTACCTTTTGGTCTGGCGCCCTGTGGTAAGAGAGCGATGGGCTGATAATAAAATTTGGAGTTACCTTTTAGTCCGGTGCCCTGTGGAAGGAGCGCAATTAGGCTGATAATTTTATGTTAACTTTTGGTCCTGTGCCCTGTGGAAAGAGCGCGATTGGCTGACAATAAAATTTGGAGTTACCTTTTGATCCGGCGCCCTGTGGTAGGGCAGCGACGGGCTGATAATGTAATTTTGAGTTACCTTTTGGTCTAACATCCTGTGGCAAGATCAAGACCAGCTGATAATATAGTTTTAAATGACCTTACCCAAAGTACATTGCCAAAAAAAGAATTTAAAAAATATCTTAGAGAAAAACTAATTAGGACCCTTATCCACTAAACACGTTTCGATCTAAAAATCATTTCGTTTCTGTTTTGCCATTAGCAACAGCTTTGCGATGAACATGTAAATCGCAGTTCTGGGTCTTTGCTAGTGCAATTGGTATTTTCTGCAATGGCAATTGTCGATCTGCATTTCCTTGTTTTATTTGTACTCTTATGCGTTTTACCTCTTGGTGAGAATTGGCATGGCTGTAGAGGAGGAGGAGGTCATAAGTAGAATTTGGGGGTATATTCAAAACATTTTAAATATGCCCCTGAGTTCTACTCTTCAGGTTGCAGCAGTTTGTAATCACCAATCAAGTTCTCTCAAGGGGAAGAATTTCTGCTCTTTGCTGACATTACCTTTTGGTCCGGTGCCCTTTGGTGGAGCGCGACGGGCTGACAATAAATTTGGAGTTACCTTTTGGTCTGGCGCCCTGTGGTAAGAGCGTGACGGGCTGATAATAAAATTTGGAGTTACCTTTTGGTCCGGTGCCCTGTGGAAGGAGCGCAATTAGGCTAATAATTTAAAGTTACCTTTTGGTCCGGTGCCCTGTGGATAGAGCGCGACGGGCTGACAATAAAATTTGGAGTTACCTTCTTGTCTCCGGCGCCCTGTGGTAGGGCAGCAACGGGCTGATAATGTAATTTTGAGTTACCTTTTGGTCTGGCATCCTGTGGCAAGATCAAGACCAGCTGATAATATAATTTTAAATGACCTTACCCAAAGTACTTTGCCAAAAAAGAATATAAAGAATATTTTAGAGGAGAACAACTAATTAGGACTCTTATCCACGAAGCACGTTTCGATCTAAAAATCATTTCGTTTCCATTTTGCCATTAGCAACAGCTTTGCGATGAACATGTAAATCGCAGTTCTGGGTCTTTGCCAGTGCGATTGGTATTTTCTAGAATGGCAATTGTTGATCTGCATTTTCCTTGTTTAATTTGTACGCCTATGCTTTTTACCTTTTTGGTGAGGATTGGTATGGCTGTAGGGGAGGAGGAGGCCATAAGTAGAATTTAGGGGTATATTAAAATCATTTTAAATATGCCCCTGAGTTCTACTCTTCAGGTTGCAGCAATTTGTAATCACCAATCAAGTTTTCTCAAGGACCAGTTCCTGCTTGGGGTGCTTTTGGTGGGAAGTGTTTCTGCTCTTTGCTGATATCACCTTTTGGTCCGGCACCCTTTCATAGAGCGCGACGGCCTGATAATACAATTTTGAGTTACCTTTTTGTCCGGCGTCCTGTGGTAGGGTAGCGACGGGCTGATAATGTAATATTGAGTCATTTTTTGGTCTGGCATCCTGTGGCAAGGTCAAGACCAGCTGATAATATAAATTTAAAGGACCTTACCCAAAGTACTTTGCCAAAAAAGAATATAAAAAATATCTTAGAGAACAACTAATTAGGACCCTTATGCACTAAGCGCGTTTCAATCTAAAAATCATTTCATTTCCATTTTGCAATTAGCAACAACTTTGCGATGAACATGTAAATCGCAGTTCTGGGACTTTGCTAGTGCGATTGGTATTTTCTGGAATGGCAATTGTCGATTTGCATTTTTACTTGTTTTATTTGTACTCTTATGCTTTTTACCTTTTTGGTGAGGATTGGCATGGCTGTAGGGGAGGAGGAGGCCATAATTAGAATTTGGGGGTATATTTAAATCATTTTAAATATGCCCCTGAGTTCTACTCTTCAGGTTGCAGCAATTTGTAATCACCAATCAAGTTCTCTCAAGGGGGAAGCGTTTCTGCTCTTTGCTGATATTACCTTTTGGTCCGGCGCCCTTTGATGGAGCGCGACGGGCTGACAATAAATTTGGAGTTACCTTTTGGTCCGGCGCCCTGTGGTAAGAGCGTGACGGGCTGATAATAAAATTTGGAGTTACCTTTTGATCCGGTGCCCTGTGGAAGGAGCGCAATTAGGCTGATAATTTAAAGTTACCTTTTGGTCCGGTGCCCTGTGGATAGAGCGCGATGGGCTGACAATAAAATTTGGAGTTACCTTTTGGTCCGGCGCCCTGTGGTAGGGCAGCGACGGGCTGATAATGTAATTTTGAGTTACGTTTTGGTCTAACATCCTGTGGCAAGATAAAGACCAGCTGATAATATAATTTTAAATGACCTTACCCAAAGTACATTGCCAAAAAAGAATATAAAAAATATCTTAGAGAACAACTAATTAGGACCCTTGTTTAGTACATCAAAGCGCTCAGTCTAATAAAACACATTGGCTGAAAAACACATTAACTAAAAAAGACAGTGTGCGCTTACACCTGAGTACAGCAATACTCCACAGATAATTTATAGTAAAAGTCCAGCGCACATCTTTACATAAAAGCTGACTTTGGTCAGCTTTTATGTAAAGATGTGCGCTGGACTTTTACTATAAATAATTAGGACCCTTATCCACTAAACACGTATCGATCTAAAAATCATTTCGTTTCCGTTTTGCCATTAGCAACAGCTTTGCGATTAACATGTAAATCGCAATTCTGGGTCTTTGCCAGTGTGATTGGTATTTTCTGGAATGGCAATTGTCGATCTGCATTCCCTTGTTTTATTTGTACTCTTATGCGTTTTACCTTTTTGGTGAGGATTGGCATGGCTGTAGGGGAGGAGGAGGCCATACGTAGAATTTGGGGGTATATTTAAATCATTTTAAATATGCCCCTGAGTTCTACTCTTCAGGTTGCAGCAATTTGTAATCACCAATCAAGTTCTCTCAAGGGGGAAGCGTTTCTGCTCTTTGCTGATATTACCTTTTGGTCCGGCGCCCTTTGGTGGAGCGTGACGGGCTGACAATAAATTTGGAGTTACCTTTTGGTCCGGCGCCCTGTGGTAAGAGCGTGACGGGCTGATAATAATATTTGGAGTTACCTTTTGGTCCAGTGCCCTGTGGAAGGAGCGCAATTAGGCTGATAATTTAAAGTTACATTTTGGTCCGGTGCCCTGTGGATAGAGCGCGATGGGCTGACAATAATATTTGGAGTTACCTTCTTGTCCGGCGCACTGTGATAGGGCAGCAACAGGCTGATAGTGTAATTTTGAGTTACCTTTTGGTCTGGCATCCTGTGGCAAGATCAAGACCAGCTGATAATATAATTTTAAATGACCTTACCCAAAGTACTTTGCCAAAAAAGAATATAAAAAATATTTTAGAGGAGAAAAACTAATTAGGACTTTTATCCACTAAGCACGTTTCGGTCTAAAAATCATTTCGTTTCCATTTTGCCATTAGCAACAGCTTTGCGATGAACATGTAAATCGCAGTTCTGGGACTTTGCCAGTGCGATTTGTATTTTCTGGATTGGCAATTGTTGATCTGCATTTTCCTTGTTATATTTGTACACTTATGCGTTTTACCTTTTTGGTGAGGATTGGCATGGCTGTAGGGGAGGAGGAGGCCATAAGTAGAATTTGGGGGTATGTTTAAATCATTTTAAATATGCCCCTGAGTTCTACTCTTCAGGTTGCAGCAATTTGTAATCACCAATCAAGTTTTCTCAAGGACCAGTTCCTGCTTGGGGTGCTTTTGGTGGGAAGCGTTTCTGCTCTTTGCTGACATCACCTTTTGGTCCGGCACCCTTTCGTAGAGCGCGACGGCCTGATAATACAATTTTGAGTTACCATTTGGTCCGGCGCCCTGTGGTAGGGTTGCGACGGGCTGATAATGTAATATTGAGTTATTTTTTTGTCTGGCATCCTGTGGCAAGGTCAAGACCAGCTGATAATTTAATTTTAAATGACCTTACCTAAAGTACTTTGCCAAAAAAGAATATAAAAAATATCTTAGAGGAGAACAACTAATTAGGACCCTTATCCAATAAGCAAGTTTCGATCTAAAAATCATTTTGTTTCCGTTTTGCCATTAGCAACAGCTTTGCGATGAACATGTAAATCGCAGTTCTGGGTCTTTGCCAGTGTGATTGGTATTTTCTGGAATGGCAATTGTCGATCTGCATTTCCTTGTTTTATTTGTACTCTTATGCGTTTTACCTTTTTGGTGAGGATTGGCATGGCTGTAGGGGAGGAGGAGGCCATACGTAGAATTTGGGTGTATATTTAAATCATTTTAAATATGCCCCTGAGTTCTACTCTTCAGGTTGCAGCAATTTGTAATCACCAATCATGTTCTCTCAAGGGGAAAGCGTTTCTGCTTTTTGCTGATATTACCTTTTGGTCCGGCGCCCTTTGGTAGAGCGCGACGGGCTGACAATAAATTTGGAGTTACCTTAAGGCCGGCGCCCTGTGGTAAGAGAGTGATAGGCTGATAATAAAATTTGGAGTTACCTTTTGGTCCGGCGCCCTGTGGAAGGAGCGCGACGGGCTGACAATAAAATTTGGTGTTACCTTTTGGTCCGGCGCCCTGTGGTAGGGCAGCGACGGGCTGATAATGTAATTTTGAGTTACGTTTTGGTCTAACATCCTGTGGCAAGATCAAAACCAGCTGATAATATAATTTTAAATGACCTTACTCAAAGTACATTGCCAAAAAAGAATATAAAAAATATCTTAGAGGAGAACAACTAATTAGGACCCTTATCCAATAAGCAAGTTTCGATCTAAAAATCATTTCGTTTCCGTTTTGCCATTAGCAACAGCTTTGCGATGAACATGTAAATCGCAGTTCTGGGACTCTGCCAGTGCGATTTGTATTTTCTGGAATGGCAATTGTCGATCTGCATTTTCTTTGTTTTATTTGTACTCTTATGCTTTTTACCTTTTTGGTGAGGATTGGCATGGCTGTAGGGGAGGAGGAGGCCATACGTAGAATTTGGGGGTATATTTAAATCATTTTAAATATGCCCCTGAGTTCTACTCTTCAGGTTGCAGCAATTTGTAATCACCAATCAAGTTCTCTCAAGGGGAAAGCGTTTCTGCTCTTTCCTGATATTACCTTTTGGTCCTGCGCCCTTTGGTGGAGCGCGATGGGCTGACAGTAAATTTGGAGTTACCTTTTGGTCCGGCGCCCTGTGGTAAGAGCGCGACGGGCTGATAAAAAAATTTGGAGTTACCTTTTGGTCCGGCGCCCTGTGGAAGGAGCGCGACGGGCTGACAATAAAATTTAGAGTTACCTTTTGGTTTGGTCTCCCTGTGGTAGGGCAGCGACGGGCTGATAATGTAATTTTGAGTTACGTTTTGTCTAACATCCTGTGGCAAGATCAAGACCAGCTGATATTATAATTTTAAAAGACCTTACCCAAAGTACATTGCCAAAAAAGAATATAAAAAATATCTTAGAGAACAACTAATTAGGACCCTTATCCACTAAACACGTTTCGATCTAAAAATCATTTCGTTTCTGTTTTGCCATTAGCAACAGCTTTGCGATGAACATGTAAATCGCAGTTCTGGGTCTTTGCCAGTGTGATTGGTATTTTATGGAATGGCAATTGTCGATCTGCATTTCCTTGTTTTATTTGTACTCTTATGCGTTTTACCTTTTTGGTGAGGATTGGTATGGCTGTAGGGGAGGAGGAGGCCATAAGTAGAATTTGGGGGTATATTTAAATCATTTTAAATATGCCCCTGAGTTCTACTCTTCAGGTTGCAGCAATTTGTAATCACCAATCAAGTTCTCTCAAGGGGAAAGCGTTTCTGCTTTTTGCTGATATTACCTTTTGGTCCGGCGCCCTTTGGTAGAGCGCGACGGGCTGACAATAAATTTTGAGTTACCTTTTGGTCCGGCGCCCTGTGGTAAGAGATAGATGGGCTGATAATAAAATGTGGAGTTACCTTTTGGTCCGGCGCCCTGTGGAAGGAGCGCAATTAGGCTGATAATTTTTTTAGTTAACTTTTGGTCCGGTGCCCTGTGGAAAGAGCGCGACGGGCTGACAATAAAATTTGGAGTTACCTTTTGGTCCGGCTCCCGGTGGTAGGGCAGCGATGGGCTGATAATGTAATTTTAAGTTACGTTTTGGTCTAACATCCTGTGGCAAGATCAAGACCAGCTGATAATATAATTTTAAATGACCTTACCCAAAGTACATTGCCAAAAAAGAATATAAAAAATATATTAGAGAACAACTAATTAGGACCCTTATCCACTAAACACGTTTCGATCTAAAAATCATTTTGTTTCTGTTTTGCCATTAGCAACAGCTTTGCGATGAACATGTAAATCGCAGTTCTGGGTCTTTGCTAGTGCGATTGGTATTTTCTGGAATGGCAATTGTTGATCTGCACTTTCTTTGTTTTATTTGTACCCTTTTGCTTTTTACCATTTTGGTGAGGATTGGCATGGCTGTAGGGGAGGAGGAGGCCATACGTAGAATTTGGGGGTATATTTAAATCATTTTAAATATGCCCCTGAGTTCTACTCTTGAGGTTGCAGCAATTTGTAATCACCAATTAAGTTCTCTCAAGGGGGAAGGGTTTCTGCTCTTTCCTGATATTACCTTTTGGTCCGGCGCCCTTTGCTGGAGCGCGACGGGCTGACAATAAATTTGGAGATACCTTTTGGTCCGGCGCCCTGTGGTAAGAGCGCGACGGGCTGATAATAAAATTTGGAGTTACCTTTTGGTCCGGCGCCCTGTGGAAGGAGCGCAATTAGGCTGATAATTTAAAGTCACGTTTTGGTCCGGTGCCCTGTGGATAGAGCGCGACAGGCTTAAAATAAAATTTGGAGTTACCTTCTGGTCCGGCGCCCTGTGGTAGGGCAGCAACGGGCTGATAATGTAATTTTGAGGTACCTTTTGGTCTAACATCCTGTGGCAAGATCAAGAACAGCTGATAATATAATTTTAAATGACCTTACCTAAAGTACTTTGCCAAAAAAGAATATACAAAAATATCTTAGAGGAGAACAACTAATTAGGACCCTTATCCAATAAGCAAGTTTCGATCTAAAAATCATTTCGTTTCCGTTTTGCCATTAGCAACAGCTTTGCGATTAACATGTAAATCGCAGTTCTGGGACTTTGCCAGTGCGATTTGTATTTTCTGGAATGGCAATTGTCGATCTGCATTTTCTTTGTTTTATTTGTACTCTTATGCTTTTTACCTTTTTGGTGAGGATTGGCATGGCTGTAGGGGAGGAGGAGGCCATACGTAGAATTGGGGGGTATATTTAAATCATTTTAAATATGCCCCTGAGTTCTACTCTTCAGGTTGCAGCAATTTGTAATCACCAATCAAGTTCTCTCAAGGGGAAAGCGTTTCTGCTCTTTCCTGATATTACCTTTTGGTCCGGCGCCCTTTGGTGGAGCGCGATGGGCTGACAATAAATTTGGAGTTACCTTTTGGTCCGGCGCCCTGTGGTAAGAGCGCGACGGGCTGATAAAAAAATTTGGAGTTACCTTTTGGTCCGGCGCCCTGTGGAAGGAGCGCGACGGGCTGACAATAAAATTTAGAGTTACCTTTTGGTTTGGTCTCCCTGTGGTAGGGCAGCGACGGGCTGATAATGTAATTTTGAGTTACGTTTTGTCTAACATCCTGTGGCAAGATCAAGACCAGCTGATATTATGATTTTAAATGACCTTACCCAAAGTACATTGCCAAAAAAGAATATAAAAAATATCTTAGAGAACAACTAATTAGGACCCTTATCCACTAAACACGTTTCAATCTAAAAATCATTTCGTTTCCATTTTGCCATTAGCAACAGCTTTGCGATGAACATGTAAATCGCAGTTCTGGGTCGTTGCCAGTGAGATTGGTATTTTCTGGAATCGCAATTGTCGATCTGCATTTTCCTTGTTTTATTTGTACACTTATGCGTTTTACCTTTTTGGTGAGGATTGGCATGGCTGTAGGGGAGGAGGAGGCCATAAGTAGAATTTGGGGGGTATATTTAAATCATTTTAAATATGCCCCTGAGTTCTACTCTTCAGGTTGCAGCAATTTGCAATCACCAATCAAGTTTTCTCAAGGACCAGTTCCTGCTTGGGGTGCTTTTGGTGGGAAGCGTTTCTGCTCTTTGCTGATATCACCTTTTGGTCCGGCACCCTTTCGTAGAGCGCGACAGCCTGATTATACAATTTTGAGATACCTTTTGGTCCGGCGCCCTGTGGTAGGGTAGCGACGGGCTGATAATGTAATATTGAGTTATTTTTTTGGTCTGGCATCCTATGGCAAGATCAAAACCAGCTGATAATATAATTTTAAATGACCTTACCTAAAGTACTTTGCCAACAAAGAATATACAAAAATATCTTAGAGGAGAACAACTAATTAGGACCCTTATCCAATAAGCAAGTTTCGATCTAAAAATCATTTCGTTTCCGTTTTGCCATTAGCAACAGCTTTGCGATTAACATGTAAATCGCAATTCTGGGTCTTTGCCAGTGTGATTGGTATTTTCTGGAATGACAATTGTTGATCTGCATTTTCCTTGTTTTATTTGTACACTTATGCGTTTTACCTTTTTGGTGAGGATTGGTATGGCTGTAGGGGAGGAGGAGGCCATAAGTAGAATTTGGGGGTATATTTAAATCATTTTAAATATGCCCCTGAGTTCTACTCTTAAGGTTGCAGCAATTTGTAATCACCAATCAAGTTCTCTCAAGGGGGAAGCGTTTCTGCTTTTTACTGATATTACCTTTTGGCCCGGCGCCCTTTGGTAGATCGCGACGGGCTGACAATAAATTTGGAGTTACCTTTTGGTCCGGCGCCCTGTGGTAAGAGAGCGATGGGCTGATAATAAAATTTGAAGTTACCTTTTGGTCCGGCGCCCTGTGGAAGGAGCGCAATTAGGCTGATAATTTTAAGTTAACTTTTGGTCCGGTGCCCTGTGGAAAGAGCGCGACGGGCTGACAATTAAATTTGGAGTTACCTTTTGGTCCAGCGCCCTGTGGTAAGAGCACGACGGGCTGATAATAAAATTTGGACTTACCTTTTGGTCCGGCTCCCTGTGGAAGGAGCGCAATTAGGCTGATAATTTAAAGTTACATTTTGGTCCGGTGCCCTGTGGATAGAGCGCGACGGGCTTAAAATAAAATTTGGAGTTACCTTCTGGTCCGGCGCCCTGTGGTAGGGCAGCAACGGGCTAATAATGTAATTTTGAGTTACCTTTTGGTCTAACATCCTGTGGCAAGATCAAGAACAGCTGATAGTATCATTTTAAATGACCTTACCTAAAGTACTTTGCCAAAAAAGAATATAAAAAAATATCTTAGAGGAGAACAACTAATTAGGACCCTTATCCAATACGCAAGTTTCGATCTAAAAAACATTTCGTTTCCGTTTTGCCATTAGCAACAGCTTTGCGATTAACATGTAAATCGCAATTCTGGGTCTTTGCCAGTGTGATTGGTATTTTCTGGAATGGCAATTGTCGATCTGCATTCCCTTGTTTTATTTGTACTCTTATGCGTTTTACCTTTTTGGTGAGGATTGGTATGGCTGTAGGAGAGGAGGAGGCCATAAGTAGAATTTGGGGGTATATTTAAATCATTTTAAATATGCCCCTGAGTTCTACTCTTCAGGTTGCAGCAATTTGTAATCACTAATCAAGTTCTCCCAAGGGGAAAGCGTTTCTGCTTTTTGCTGATATTACCTTTTGGTCTCGCGCCCTTTGGTAGAGCGCGACGGGCTGACAATAAATTTGGAGTTACCTTTTGGTCTGGCGCCCTGTGGTAAGAGAGCGATGGGCTGATAATAAAATTTGGAGTTACCTTTTAGTCCGGTGCCCTGTGGAAGGAGCGCAATTAGGCTGATAATTTTATGTTAACTTTTGGTCCTGTGCCCTGTGGAAAGAGCGCGATTGGCTGACAATAAAATTTGGAGTTACCTTTTGATCCGGCGCCCTGTGGTAGGGCAGCGACGGGCTGATAATGTAATTTTGAGTTACCTTTTGGTCTAACATCCTGTGGCAAGATCAAGACCAGCTGATAATATAGTTTTAAATGACCTTACCCAAAGTACATTGCCAAAAAAAGAATTTAAAAAATATCTTAGAGAAAAACTAATTAGGACCCTTATCCACTAAACACGTTTCGATCTAAAAATCATTTCGTTTCTGTTTTGCCATTAGCAACAGCTTTGCGATGAACATGTAAATCGCAGTTCTGGGTCTTTGCTAGTGCAATTGGTATTTTCTGCAATGGCAATTGTCGATCTGCATTTCCTTGTTTTATTTGTACTCTTATGCGTTTTACCTCTTGGTGAGAATTGGCATGGCTGTAGAGGAGGAGGAGGTCATAAGTAGAATTTGGGGGTATATTCAAAACATTTTAAATATGCCCCTGAGTTCTACTCTTCAGGTTGCAGCAGTTTGTAATCACCAATCAAGTTCTCTCAAGGGGAAGAATTTCTGCTCTTTGCTGACATTACCTTTTGGTCCGGTGCCCTTTGGTGGAGCGCGACGGGCTGACAATAAATTTGGAGTTACCTTTTGGTCTGGCGCCCTGTGGTAAGAGCGTGACGGGCTGATAATAAAATTTGGAGTTACCTTTTGGTCCGGTGCCCTGTGGAAGGAGCGCAATTAGGCTAATAATTTAAAGTTACCTTTTGGTCCGGTGCCCTGTGGATAGAGCGCGATGGGCTGACAATAAAATTTGGAGTTACCTTCTTGTCTCCGGCGCCCTGTGGTAGGGCAGCAACGGGCTGATAATGTAATTTTGAGTTACCTTTTGGTCTGGCATCCTGTGGCAAGATCAAGACCAGCTGATAATATAATTTTAAATGACCTTACCCAAAGTACTTTGCCAAAAAAGAATATAAAGAATATTTTAGAGGAGAACAACTAATTAGGACTCTTATCCACGAAGCACGTTTCGATCTAAAAATCATTTCGTTTCCATTTTGCCATTAGCAACAGCTTTGCGATGAACATGTAAATCGCAGTTCTGGGTCTTTGCCAGTGCGATTGGTATTTTCTAGAATGGCAATTGTTGATCTGCATTTTCCTTGTTTAATTTGTACGCCTATGCTTTTTACCTTTTTGGTGAGGATTGGTATGGCTGTAGGGGAGGAGGAGGCCATAAGTAGAATTTAGGGGTATATTAAAATCATTTTAAATATGCCCCTGAGTTCTACTCTTCAGGTTGCAGCAATTTGTAATCACCAATCAAGTTCTCTCAAGGGGGAAGCGTTTCTGCTCTTTGCTGATATTACCTTTTGGTCCGGCGCCCTTTGATGGAGCGCGACGGGCTGACAATAAATTTGGAGTTACCTTTTGGTCCGGCGCCCTGTGGTAAGAGCGTGACGGGCTGATAATAAAATTTGGAGTTACCTTTTGATCCGGTGCCCTGTGGAAGGAGCGCAATTAGGCTGATAATTTAAAGTTACCTTTTGGTCCGGTGCCCTGTGGATAGAGCGCGATGGGCTGACAATAAAATTTGGAGTTACCTTTTGGTCCGGCGCCCTGTGGTAGGGCAGCGACGGGCTGATAATGTAATTTTGAGTTACGTTTTGGTCTAACATCCTGTGGCAAGATAAAGACCAGCTGATAATATAATTTTAAATGACCTTACCCAAAGTACATTGCCAAAAAAGAATATAAAAAATATCTTAGAGAACAACTAATTAGGACCCTTGTTTAGTACATCAAAGCGCTCAGTCTAATAAAACACATTGGCTGAAAAACACATTAACTAAAAAAGACAGTGTGCGCTTACACCTGAGTACAGCAATACTCCACAGATAATTTATAGTAAAAGTCCAGCGCACATCTTTACATAAAAGCTGACTTTGGTCAGCTTTTATGTAAAGATGTGCGCTGGACTTTTACTATAAATAATTAGGAACCTTATCCACTAAACACGTATCGATCTAAAAATCATTTCGTTTCCGTTTTGCCATTAGCAACAGCTTTGCGATTAACATGTAAATCGCAATTCTGGGTCTTTGCCAGTGTGATTGGTATTTTCTGGAATGGCAATTGTCGATCTGCATTCCCTTGTTTTATTTGTACTCTTATGCGTTTTACCTTTTTGGTGAGGATTGGCATGGCTGTAGGGGAGGAGGAGGCCATACGTAGAATTTGGGGGTATATTTAAATCATTTTAAATATGCCCCTGAGTTCTACTCTTCAGGTTGCAGCAATTTGTAATCACCAATCAAGTTCTCTCAAGGGGGAAGCGTTTCTGCTCTTTGCTGATATTACCTTTTGGTCCGGCGCCCTTTGGTGGAGCGTGACGGGCTGACAATAAATTTGGAGTTACCTTTTGGTCCGGCGCCCTGTGGTAAGAGCGTGACGGGCTGATAATAATATTTGGAGTTACCTTTTGGTCCAGTGCCCTGTGGAAGGAGCGCAATTAGGCTGATAATTTAAAGTTACATTTTGGTCCGGTGCCCTGTGGATAGAGCGCGATGGGCTGACAATAATATTTGGAGTTACCTTCTTGTCCGGCGCACTGTGATAGGGCAGCAACAGGCTGATAATGTAATTTTGAGTTACCTTTTGGTCTGGCATCCTGTGGCAAGATCAAGACCAGCTGATAATATAATTTTAAATGACCTTACCCAAAGTACTTTGCCAAAAAAGAATATAAAAAATATTTTAGAGGAGAAAAACTAATTAGGACTTTTATCCACTAAGCACGTTTCGGTCTAAAAATCATTTCGTTTCCATTTTGCCATTAGCAACAGCTTTGCGATGAACATGTAAATCGCAGTTCTGGGACTTTGCCAGTGCGATTTGTATTTTCTGGATTGGCAATTGTTGATCTGCATTTTCCTTGTTATATTTGTACACTTATGCGTTTTACCTTTTTGGTGAGGATTGGCATGGCTGTAGGGGAGGAGGAGGCCATAAGTAGAATTTGGGGGTATGTTTAAATCATTTTAAATATGCCCCTGAGTTCTACTCTTCAGGTTGCAGCAATTTGTAATCACCAATCAAGTTTTCTCAAGGACCAGTTCCTGCTTGGGGTGCTTTTGGTGGGAAGCGTTTCTGCTCTTTGCTGACATCACCTTTTGGTCCGGCACCCTTTCGTAGAGCGCGACGGCCTGATAATACAATTTTGAGTTACCATTTGGTCCGGCGCCCTGTGGTAGGGTTGCGACGGGCTGATAATGTAATATTGAGTTATTTTTTTGTCTGGCATCCTGTGGCAAGGTCAAGACCAGCTGATAATTTAATTTTAAATGACCTTACCTAAAGTACTTTGCCAAAAAAGAATATAAAAAATATCTTAGAGGAGAACAACTAATTAGGACCCTTATCCAATAAGCAAGTTTCGATCTAAAAATCATTTTGTTTCCGTTTTGCCATTAGCAACAGCTTTGCGATGAACATGTAAATCGCAGTTCTGGGTCTTTGCCAGTGTGATTGGTATTTTCTGGAATGGCAATTGTCGATCTGCATTTCCTTGTTTTATTTGTACTCTTATGCGTTTTACCTTTTTGGTGAGGATTGGCATGGCTGTAGGGGAGGAGGAGGCCATACGTAGAATTTGGGTGTATATTTAAATCATTTTAAATATGCCCCTGAGTTCTACTCTTCAGGTTGCAGCAATTTGTAATCACCAATCATGTTCTCTCAAGGGGAAAGCGTTTCTGCTTTTTGCTGATATTACCTTTTGGTCCGGCGCCCTTTGGTAGAGCGCGACGGGCTGACAATAAATTTGGAGTTACCTTTAGGTCCGGCGCCCTGTGGTAAGAGAGTGATAGGCTGATAATAAAATTTGGAGTTACCTTTTGGTCCGGCGCCCTGTGGAAGGAGCGCGACGGGCTGACAATAAAATTTGGTGTTACCTTTTGGTCCGGCGCCCTGTGGTAGGGCAGCGACGGGCTGATAATGTAATTTTGAGTTACGTTTTGGTCTAACATCCTGTGGCAAGATCAAAACCAGCTGATAATATAATTTTAAATGACCTTACTCAAAGTACATTGCCAAAAAAGAATATACAAAAATATCTTAGAGGAGAACAACTAATTAGGACCCTTATCCAATAAGCAAGTTTCGATCTAAAAATCATTTCGTTTCCGTTTTGCCATTAGCAACAGCTTTGCGATTAACATGTAAATCGCAGTTCTGGGACTTTGCCAGTGCGATTTGTATTTTCTGGAATGGCAATTGTCGATCTGCATTTTCTTTGTTTTATTTGTACTCTTATGCTTTTTACCTTTTTGGTGAGGATTGGCATGGCTGTAGGGGAGGAGGAGGCCATACGTAGAATTGGGGGGTATATTTAAATCATTTTAAATATGCCCCTGAGTTCTACTCTTCAGGTTGCAGCAATTTGTAATCACCAATCAAGTTCTCTCAAGGGGAAAGCGTTTCTGCTCTTTCCTGATATTACCTTTTGGTCCGGCGCCCTTTGGTGGAGCGCGATGGGCTGACAATAAATTTGGAGTTACCTTTTGGTCCGGCGCCCTGTGGTAAGAGCGCGACGGGCTGATAAAAAAATTTGGAGTTACCTTTTGGTCCGGCGCCCTGTGGAAGGAGCGCGACAGGCTGACAATAAAATTTAGAGTTACCTTTTGGTTTGGTCTCCCTGTGGTAGGGCAGCGACGGGCTGATAATGTAATTTTGAGTTACGTTTTGTCTAACATCCTGTGGCAAGATCAAGACCAGCTGATATTATGATTTTAAATGACCTTACCCAAAGTACATTGCCAAAAAAGAATATAAAAAATATCTTAGAGAACAACTAATTAGGACCCTTATCCACTAAACACGTTTCAATCTAAAAATCATTTCGTTTCCATTTTGCCATTAGCAACAGCTTTGCGATGAACATGTAAATCGCAGTTCTGGGTCGTTGCCAGTGAGATTGGTATTTTCTGGAATCGCAATTGTCGATCTGCATTTTCCTTGTTTTATTTGTACACTTATGCGTTTTACCTTTTTGGTGAGGATTGGCATGGCTGTAGGGGAGGAGGAGGCCATAAGTAGAATTTGGGGGGTATATTTAAATCATTTTAAATATGCCCCTGAGTTCTACTCTTCAGGTTGCAGCAATTTGCAATCACCAATCAAGTTTTCTCAAGGACCAGTTCCTGCTTGGGGTGCTTTTGGTGGGAAGCGTTTCTGCTCTTTGCTGATATCACCTTTTGGTCCGGCACCCTTTCGTAGAGCGCGACAGCCTGATTATACAATTTTGAGATACCTTTTGGTCCGGCGCCCTGTGGTAGGGTAGCGACGGGCTGATAATGTAATATTGAGTTATTTTTTTGGTCTGGCATCCTATGGCAAGATCAAAACCAGCTGATAATATAATTTTAAATGACCTTACCTAAAGTACTTTGCCAACAAAGAATATACAAAAATATCTTAGAGGAGAACAACTAATTAGGACCCTTATCCAATAAGCAAGTTTCGATCTAAAAATCATTTCGTTTCCGTTTTGCCATTAGCAACATCTTTGCGATTAACATGTAAATCGCAATTCTGGGTCTTTGCCAGTGTGATTGGTATTTTCTGGAATGACAATTGTTGATCTGCATTTTCCTTGTTTTATTTGTACACTTATGCGTTTTACCTTTTTGGTGAGGATTGGTATGGCTGTAGGGGAGGAGGAGGCCATAAGTAGAATTTGGGGGTATATTTAAATCATTTTAAATATGCCCCTGAGTTCTACTCTTAAGGTTGCAGCAATTTGTAATCACCAATCAAGTTCTCTCAAGGGGGAAGCGTTTCTGCTTTTTACTGATATTACCTTTTGGCCCGGCGCCCTTTGGTAGATCGCGACGGGCTGACAATAAATTTGGAGTTACCTTTTGGTCCGGCGCCCTGTGGTAAGAGAGCGATGGGCTGATAATAAAATTTGAAGTTACCTTTTGGTCCGGCGCCCTGTGGAAGGAGCGCAATTAGGCTGATAATTTTAAGTTAACTTTTGGTCCGGTGCCCTGTGGAAAGAGCGCGACGGGCTGACAATTAAATTTGGAGTTACCTTTTGGTCCAGCGCCCTGTGGTAAGAGCACGACGGGCTGATAATAAAATTTGGACTTACCTTTTGGTCCGGCTCCCTGTGGAAGGAGCGCAATTAGGCTGATAATTTAAAGTTACATTTTGGTCCGGTGCCCTGTGGATAGAGCGCGACGGGCTTAAAATAAAATTTGGAGTTACCTTCTGGTCCGGCGCCCTGTGGTAGGGCAGCAACGGGCTAATAATGTAATTTTGAGTTACCTTTTGGTCTAACATCCTGTGGCAAGATCAAGAACAGCTGATAGTATCATTTTAAATGACCTTACCTAAAGTACTTTGCCAAAAAAGAATATAAAAAAATATCTTAGAGGAGAACAACTAATTAGGACCCTTATCCAATACGCAAGTTTCGATCTAAAAAACATTTCGTTTCCGTTTTGCCATTAGCAACAGCTTTGCGATTAACATGTAAATCGCAATTCTGGGTCTTTGCCAGTGTGATTGGTATTTTCTGGAATGGCAATTGTCGATCTGCATTCCCTTGTTTTATTTGTACTCTTATGCGTTTTACCTTTTTGGTGAGGATTGGTATGGCTGTAGGAGAGGAGGAGGCCATAAGTAGAATTTTGGTATATTTAAATCATTTTAAATATGCCCCTGAGTTCTACTCTTCAGGTTGCAGCAATTTGTAATCACTAATCAAGTTCTCCCAAGGGGAAAGCGTTTCTGCTTTTTGCTGATATTACCTTTTGGTCTCGCGCCCTTTGGTAGAGCGCGACGGGCTGACAATAAATTTGGAGTTACCTTTTGGTCTGGCGCCCTGTGGTAAGAGAGCGATGGGCTGATAATAAAATTTGGAGTTACCTTTTAGTCCGGTGCCCTGTGGAAGGAGCGCAATTAGGCTGATAATTTTATGTTAACTTTTGGTCCTGTGCCCTGTGGAAAGAGCGCGATTGGCTGACAATAAAATTTGGAGTTACCTTTTGATCCGGCGCCCTGTGGTAGGGCAGCGACGGGCTGATAATGTAATTTTGAGTTACCTTTTGGTCTAACATCCTGTGGCAAGATCAAGACCAGCTGATAATATAGTTTTAAATGACCTTACCCAAAGTACATTGCCAAAAAAAGAATTTAAAAAATATCTTAGAGAAAAACTAATTAGGACCCTTATCCACTAAACACGTTTCGATCTAAAAATCATTTCGTTTCTGTTTTGCCATTAGCAACAGCTTTGCGATGAACATGTAAATCGCAGTTCTGGGTCTTTGCTAGTGCAATTGGTATTTTCTGCAATGGCAATTGTCGATCTGCATTTCCTTGTTTTATTTGTACTCTTATGCGTTTTACCTCTTGGTGAGAATTGGCATGGCTGTAGAGGAGGAGGAGGTCATAAGTAGAATTTGGGGGTATATTCAAAACATTTTAAATATGCCCCTGAGTTCTACTCTTCAGGTTGCAGCAGTTTGTAATCACCAATCAAGTTCTCTCAAGGGGAAGAATTTCTGCTCTTTGCTGACATTACCTTTTGGTCCGGTGCCCTTTGGTGGAGCGCGACGGGCTGACAATAAATTTGGAGTTACCTTTTGGTCTGGCGCCCTGTGGAAGGAGCGCAATTAGGCTAATAATTTAAAGTTACCTTTTGGTCCGGTGCCCTGTGGATAGAGCGCGACGGGCTGATAATAAAATTTGGAGTTACCTTTTGGTCCGGTGCCCTGTGGAAGGAGCGCAATTAGGCTAATAATTTAAAGTTACCTTTTGGTCCGGTGCCCTGTGGATAGAGCGCGACGGGCTGACAATAAAATTTGGAGTTACCTTCTTGTCTCCGGCGCCCTGTGGTAGGGCAGCAACGGGCTGATAATGTAATTTTGAGTTACCTTTTGGTCTGGCATCCTGTGGCAAGATCAAGACCAGCTGATAATATAATTTTAAATGACCTTACCCAAAGTACTTTGCCAAAAAAGAATATAAAGAATATTTTAGAGGAGAACAACTAATTAGGACTCTTATCCACGAAGCACGTTTCGATCTAAAAATCATTTCGTTTCCATTTTGCCATTAGCAACAGCTTTGCGATGAACATGTAAATCGCAGTTCTGGGTCTTTGCCAGTGCGATTGGTATTTTCTAGAATGGCAATTGTTGATCTGCATTTTCCTTGTTTAATTTGTACGCCTATGCTTTTTACCTTTTTGGTGAGGATTGGTATGGCTGTAGGGGAGGAGGAGGCCATAAGTAGAATTTAGGGGTATATTAAAATCATTTTAAATATGCCCCTGAGTTCTACTCTTCAGGTTGCAGCAATTTGTAATCACCAATCAAGTTCTCTCAAGGGGGAAGCGTTTCTGCTCTTTGCTGATATTACCTTTTGGTCCGGCGCCCTTTGATGGAGCGCGACGGGCTGACAATAAATTTGGAGTTACCTTTTGGTCCGGCGCCCTGTGGTAAGAGCGTGGCGGGCTGATAATAAAATTTGGAGTTACCTTTTGATCCGGTGCCCTGTGGAAGGAGCGCAATTAGGCTGATAATTTAAAGTTACCTTTTGGTCCGGTGCCCTGTGGATAGAGCGCGATGGGCTGACAATAAAATTTGGAGTTACCTTTTGGTCCGGCGCCCTGTGGTAGGGCAGCGACGGGCTGATAATGTAATTTTGAGTTACGTTTTGGTCTAACATCCTGTGGCAAGATAAAGACCAGCTGATAATATAATTTTAAATGACCTTACCCAAAGTACATTGCCAAAAAAGAATATAAAAAATATCTTAGAGAACAACTAATTAGGACCCTTGTTTAGTACATCAAAGCGCTCAGTCTAATAAAACACATTGGCTGAAAAACACATTAACTAAAAAAGACAGTGTGCGCTTACACCTGAGTACAGCAATACTCCACAGATAATTTATAGTAAAAGTCCAGCGCACATCTTTACATAAAAGCTGACTTTGGTCAGCTTTTATGTAAAGATGTGCGCTGGACTTTTACTATAAATAATTAGGACCCTTATCCACTAAACACGTATCGATCTAAAAATCATTTCGTTTCCGTTTTGCCATTAGCAACAGCTTTGCGATTAACATGTAAATCGCAATTCTGGGTCTTTGCCAGTGTGATTGGTATTTTCTGGAATGGCAATTGTCGATCTGCATTCCCTTGTTTTATTTGTACTCTTATGCGTTTTACCTTTTTGGTGAGGATTGGCATGGCTGTAGGGGAGGAGGAGGCCATACGTAGAATTTGGGGGTATATTTAAATCATTTTAAATATGCCCCTGAGTTCTACTCTTCAGGTTGCAGCAATTTGTAATCACCAATCAAGTTCTCTCAAGGGGGAAGCGTTTCTGCTCTTTGCTGATATTACCTTTTGGTCCGGCGCCCTTTGGTGGAGCGTGACGGGCTGACAATAAATTTGGAGTTACCTTTTGGTCCGGCGCCCTGTGGTAAGAGCGTGACGGGCTGATAATAATATTTGGAGTTACCTTTTGGTCCAGTGCCCTGTGGAAGGAGCGCAATTAGGCTGATAATTTAAAGTTACATTTTGGTCCGGTGCCCTGTGGATAGAGCGCGATGGGCTGACAATAATATTTGGAGTTACCTTCTTGTCCGGCGCACTGTGATAGGGCAGCAACAGGCTGATAATGTAATTTTGAGTTACCTTTTGGTCTGGCATCCTGTGGCAAGATCAAGACCAGCTGATAATATAATTTTAAATGACCTTACCCAAAGTACTTTGCCAAAAAAGAATATAAAAAATATTTTAGAGGAGAAAAACTAATTAGGACTTTTATCCACTAAGCACGTTTCGGTCTAAAAATCATTTCGTTTCCATTTTGCCATTAGCAACAGCTTTGCGATGAACATGTAAATCGCAGTTCTGGGACTTTGCCAGTGCGATTTGTATTTTCTGGATTGGCAATTGTTGATCTGCATTTTCCTTGTTATATTTGTACACTTATGCGTTTTACCTTTTTGGTGAGGATTGGCATGGCTGTAGGGGAGGAGGAGGCCATAAGTAGAATTTGGGGGTATGTTTAAATCATTTTAAATATGCCCCTGAGTTCTACTCTTCAGGTTGCAGCAATTTGTAATCACCAATCAAGTTTTCTCAAGGACCAGTTCCTGCTTGGGGTGCTTTTGGTGGGAAGCGTTTCTGCTCTTTGCTGACATCACCTTTTGGTCCGGCACCCTTTCGTAGAGCGCGACGGCCTGATAATACAATTTTGAGTTACCATTTGGTCCGGCGCCCCGTGGTAGGGTTGCGACGGGCTGATAATGTAATATTGAGTTATTTTTTTGTCTGGCATCCTGTGGCAAGGTCAAGACCAGCTGATAATTTAATTTTAAATGACCTTACCTAAAGTACTTTGCCAAAAAAGAATATAAAAAATATCTTAGAGGAGAACAACTAATTAGGACCCTTATCCAATAAGCAAGTTTCGATCTAAAAATCATTTTGTTTCCGTTTTGCCATTAGCAACAGCTTTGCGATGAACATGTAAATCGCAGTTCTGGGTCTTTGCCAGTGTGATTGGTATTTTCTGGAATGGCAATTGTCGATCTGCATTTCCTTGTTTTATTTGTACTCTTATGCGTTTTACCTTTTTGGTGAGGATTGGCATGGCTGTAGGGGAGGAGGAGGCCATACGTAGAATTTGGGTGTATATTTAAATCATTTTAAATATGCCCCTGAGTTCTACTCTTCAGGTTGCAGCAATTTGTAATCACCAATCATGTTCTCTCAAGGGGAAAGCGTTTCTGCTTTTTGCTGATATTACCTTTTGGTCCGGCGCCCTTTGGTAGAGCGCGACGGGCTGACAATAAATTTGGAGTTACCTTTAGGTCCGGCGCCCTGTGGTAAGAGAGTGATAGGCTGATAATAAAATTTGGAGTTACCTTTTGGTCCGGCGCCCTGTGGAAGGAGCGCGACGGGCTGACAATAAAATTTGGTGTTACCTTTTGGTCCGGCGCCCTGTGGTAGGGCAGCGACGGGCTGATAATGTAATTTTGAGTTACGTTTTGGTCTAACATCCTGTGGCAAGATCAAAACCAGCTGATAATATAATTTTAAATGACCTTACTCAAAGTACATTGCCAAAAAAGAATATAAAAAATATCTTAGAGGAGAACAACTAATTAGGACCCTTATCCAATAAGCAAGTTTCGATCTAAAAATCATTTCGTTTCCGTTTTGCCATTAGCAACAGCTTTGCGATGAACATGTAAATCGCAGTTCTGGGACTCTGCCAGTGCGATTTGTATTTTCTGGAATGGCAATTGTCGATCTGCATTTTCTTTGTTTTATTTGTACTCTTATGCTTTTTACCTTTTTGGTGAGGATTGGCATGGCTGTAGGGGAGGAGGAGGCCATACGTAGAATTTGGGGGTATATTTAAATCATTTTAAATATGCCCCTGAGTTCTACTCTTCAGGTTGCAGCAATTTGTAATCACCAATCAAGTTCTCTCAAGGGGAAAGCGTTTCTGCTCTTTCCTGATATTACCTTTTGGTCCTGCGCCCTTTGGTGGAGCGCGATGGGCTGACAGTAAATTTGCAGTTACCTTTTGGTCCGGCGCCCTGTGGTAAGAGCGCGACGGGCTGATAAAAAAATTTGGAGTTACCTTTTGGTCCGGCGCCCTGTGGAAGGCAGCGACGGGCTGATAATGTAATTTTGAGTTACGTTTTGTCTAACATCCTGTGGCAAGATCAAGACCAGCTGATATTATAATTTTAAAAGACCTTACCCAAAGTACATTGCCAAAAAAGAATATAAAAAATATCTTAGAGAACAACTAATTAGGACCCTTATCCACTAAACACGTTTCGATCTAAAAATCATTTCGTTTCTGTTTTGCCATTAGCAACAGCTTTGCGATGAACATGTAAATCGCAGTTCTGGGTCTTTGCCAGTGTGATTGGTATTTTATGGAATGGCAATTGTCGATCTGCATTTCCTTGTTTTATTTGTACTCTTATGCGTTTTACCTTTTTGGTGAGGATTGGTATGGCTGTAGGGGAGGAGGAGGCCATAAGTAGAATTTGGGGGTATATTTAAATCATTTTAAATATGCCCCTGAGTTCTACTCTTCAGGTTGCAGCAATTTGTAATCACCAATCAAGTTCTCTCAAGGGGAAAGCGTTTCTGCTTTTTGCTGATATTACCTTTTGGTCCGGCGCCCTTTGGTAGAGCGCGACGGGCTGACAATAAATTTTGAGTTACCTTTTGGTCCGGCGCCCTGTGGTAAGAGATAGATGGGCTGATAATAAAATGTGGAGTTACCTTTTGGTCCGGCGCCCTGTGGAAGGAGCGCAATTAGGCTGATAATTTTTTTAGTTAACTTTTGGTCCGGTGCCCTGTGGAAAGAGCGCGACGGGCTGACAATAAAATTTGGAGTTACCTTTTGGTCCGGCTCCCGGTGGTAGGGCAGCGATGGGCTGATAATGTAATTTTAAGTTACGTTTTGGTCTAACATCCTGTGGCAAGATCAAGACCAGCTGATAATATAATTTTAAATGACCTTACCCAAAGTACATTGCCAAAAAAGAATATAAAAAATATATTAGAGAACAACTAATTAGGACCCTTATCCACTAAACACGTTTTGATCTAAAAATCATTTTGTTTCTGTTTTGCCATTAGCAACAGCTTTGCGATGAACATGTAAATCGCAGTTCTGGGTCTTTGCTAGTGCGATTGGTATTTTCTGGAATGGCAATTGTTGATCTGCACTTTCTTTGTTTTATTTGTACCCTTTTGCTTTTTACCATTTTGGTGAGGATTGGCATGGCTGTAGGGGAGGAGGAGGCCATACGTAGAATTTGGGGGTATATTTAAATCATTTTAAATATGCCCCTGAGTTCTACTCTTGAGGTTGCAGCAATTTGTAATCACCAATTAAGTTCTCTCAAGGGGGAAGGGTTTCTGCTCTTTCCTGATATTACCTTTTGGTCCGGCGCCCTTTGCTGGAGCGCGACGGGCTGACAATAAATTTGGAGATACCTTTTGGTCCGGCGCCCTGTGGTAAGAGCGCGACGGGCTGATAATAAAATTTGGAGTTACCTTTTGGTCCGGCGCCCTGTGGAAGGAGCGCAATTAGGCTGATAATTTAAAGTCACGTTTTGGTCCGGTGCCCTGTGGATAGAGCGCGACAGGCTTAAAATAAAATTTGGAGTTACCTTCTGGTCCGGCGCCCTGTGGTAGGGCAGCAACGGGCTGATAATGTAATTTTGAGGTACCTTTTGGTCTAACATCCTGTGGCAAGATCAAGAACAGCTGATAATATAATTTTAAATGACCTTACCTAAAGTACTTTGCCAAAAAAGAATATACAAAAATATCTTAGAGGAGAACAACTAATTAGGACCCTTATCCAATAAGCAAGTTTCGATCTAAAAATCATTTCGTTTCCGTTTTGCCATTAGCAACAGCTTTGCGATTAACATGTAAATCGCAGTTCTGGGTCTTTGCCAGTGTGATTGGTATTTTCTGGAATGGCAATTGTCGATCTGCATTTCCTTGTTTTATTTGTACTCTTATGCGTTTTACCTTTTTGGTGAGGATTGGCATGGCTGTAGGGGAGGAGGAGGCCATACGTAGAATTTGGGTGTATATTTAAATCATTTTAAATATGCCCCTGAGTTCTACTCTTCAGGTTGCAGCAATTTGTAATCACCAATCATGTTCTCTCAAGGGGAAAGCGTTTCTGCTTTTTGCTGATATTACCTTTTGGTCCGGCGCCCTTTGGTAGAGCGCGATGGGCTGACAATAAATTTGGAGTTACCTTTTGGTCCGGCGCCCTGTGGTAAGAGCGCGACGGGCTGATAAAAAAATTTGGAGTTACCTTTTGGTCCGGCGCCCTGTGGAAGGAGCGCGACGGGCTGACAATAAAATTTAGAGTTACCTTTTGGTTTGGTCTCCCTGTGGTAGGGCAGCGACGGGCTGATAATGTAATTTTGAGTTACGTTTTGTCTAACATCCTGTGGCAAGATCAAGACCAGCTGATATTATGATTTTAAATGACCTTACCCAAAGTACATTGCCAAAAAAGAATATAAAAAATATCTTAGAGAACAACTAATTAGGACCCTTATCCACTAAACACGTTTCAATCTAAAAATCATTTCGTTTCCATTTTGCCATTAGCAACAGCTTTGCGATGAACATGTAAATCGCAGTTCTGGGTCGTTGCCAGTGAGATTGGTATTTTCTGGAATCGCAATTGTCGATCTGCATTTTCCTTGTTTTATTTGTACACTTATGCGTTTTACCTTTTTGGTGAGGATTGGCATGGCTGTAGGGGAGGAGGAGGCCATAAGTAGAATTTGGGGGGTATATTTAAATCATTTTAAATATGCCCCTGAGTTCTACTCTTCAGGTTGCAGCAATTTGCAATCACCAATCAAGTTTTCTCAAGGACCAGTTCCTGCTTGGGGTGCTTTTGGTGGGAAGCGTTTCTGCTCTTTGCTGATATCACCTTTTGGTCCGGCACCCTTTCGTAGAGCGCGACAGCCTGATTATACAATTTTGAGATACCTTTTGGTCCGGCGCCCTGTGGTAGGGTAGCGACGGGCTGATAATGTAATATTGAGTTATTTTTTTGGTCTGGCATCCTATGGCAAGATCAAAACCAGCTGATAATATAATTTTAAATGACCTTACCTAAAGTACTTTGCCAACAAAGAATATACAAAAATATCTTAGAGGAGAACAACTAATTAGGACCCTTATCCAATAAGCAAGTTTCGATCTAAAAATCATTTCGTTTCCGTTTTGCCATTAGCAACAGCTTTGCGATTAACATGTAAATCGCAATTCTGGGTCTTTGCCAGTGTGATTGGTATTTTCTGGAATGACAATTGTTGATCTGCATTTTCCTTGTTTTATTTGTACACTTATGCGTTTTACCTTTTTGGTGAGGATTGGTATGGCTGTAGGGGAGGAGGAGGCCATAAGTAGAATTTGGGGGTATATTTAAATCATTTTAAATATGCCCCTGAGTTCTACTCTTAAGGTTGCAGCAATTTGTAATCACCAATCAAGTTCTCTCAAGGGGGAAGCGTTTCTGCTTTTTACTGATATTACCTTTTGGCCCGGCGCCCTTTGGTAGATCGCGACGGGCTGACAATAAATTTGGAGTTACCTTTTGGTCCGGCGCCCTGTGGTAAGAGAGCGATGGGCTGATAATAAAATTTGAAGTTACCTTTTGGTCCGGCGCCCTGTGGAAGGAGCGCAATTAGGCTGATAATTTTAAGTTAACTTTTGGTCCGGTGCCCTGTGGAAAGAGCGCGACGGGCTGACAATTAAATTTGGAGTTACCTTTTGGTCCAGCGCCCTGTGGTAAGAGCACGACGGGCTGATAATAAAATTTGGACTTACCTTTTGGTCCGGCTCCCTGTGGAAGGAGCGCAATTAGGCTGATAATTTAAAGTTACATTTTGGTCCGGTGCCCTGTGGATAGAGCGCGACGGGCTTAAAATAAAATTTGGAGTTACCTTCTGGTCCGGCGCCCTGTGGTAGGGCAGCAACGGGCTAATAATGTAATTTTGAGTTACCTTTTGGTCTAACATCCTGTGGCAAGATCAAGAACAGCTGATAGTATCATTTTAAATGACCTTACCTAAAGTACTTTGCCAAAAAAGAATATAAAAAAATATCTTAGAGGAGAACAACTAATTAGGACCCTTATCCAATACGCAAGTTTCGATCTAAAAAACATTTCGTTTCCGTTTTGCCATTAGCAACAGCTTTGCGATTAACATGTAAATCGCAATTCTGGGTCTTTGCCAGTGTGATTGGTATTTTCTGGAATGGCAATTGTCGATCTGCATTCCCTTGTTTTATTTGTACTCTTATGCGTTTTACCTTTTTGGTGAGGATTGGTATGGCTGTAGGAGAGGAGGAGGCCATAAGTAGAATTTTGGTATATTTAAATCATTTTAAATATGCCCCTGAGTTCTACTCTTCAGGTTGCAGCAATTTGTAATCACTAATCAAGTTCTCCCAAGGGGAAAGCGTTTCTGCTTTTTGCTGATATTACCTTTTGGTCTCGCGCCCTTTGGTAGAGCGCGACGGGCTGACAATAAATTTGGAGTTACCTTTTGGTCTGGCGCCCTGTGGTAAGAGAGCGATGGGCTGATAATAAAATTTGGAGTTACCTTTTAGTCCGGTGCCCTGTGGAAGGAGCGCAATTAGGCTGATAATTTTATGTTAACTTTTGGTCCTGTGCCCTGTGGAAAGAGCGCGATTGGCTGACAATAAAATTTGGAGTTACCTTTTGATCCGGCGCCCTGTGGTAGGGCAGCGACGGGCTGATAATGTAATTTTGAGTTACCTTTTGGTCTAACATCCTGTGGCAAGATCAAGACCAGCTGATAATATAGTTTTAAATGACCTTACCCAAAGTACATTGCCAAAAAAAGAATTTAAAAAATATCTTAGAGAAAAACTAATTAGGACCCTTATCCACTAAACACGTTTCGATCTAAAAATCATTTCGTTTCTGTTTTGCCATTAGCAACAGCTTTGCGATGAACATGTAAATCGCAGTTCTGGGTCTTTGCTAGTGCAATTGGTATTTTCTGCAATGGCAATTGTCGATCTGCATTTCCTTGTTTTATTTGTACTCTTATGCGTTTTACCTCTTGGTGAGAATTGGCATGGCTGTAGAGGAGGAGGAGGTCATAAGTAGAATTTGGGGGTATATTCAAAACATTTTAAATATGCCCCTGAGTTCTACTCTTCAGGTTGCAGCAGTTTGTAATCACCAATCAAGTTCTCTCAAGGGGAAGAATTTCTGCTCTTTGCTGACATTACCTTTTGGTCCGGTGCCCTTTGGTGGAGCGCGACGGGCTGACAATAAATTTGGAGTTACCTTTTGGTCTGGCGCCCTGTGGTAAGAGCGTGACGGGCTGATAATAAAATTTGGAGTTACCTTTTGGTCCGGTGCCCTGTGGAAGGAGCGCAATTAGGCTAATAATTTAAAGTTACCTTTTGGTCCGGTGCCCTGTGGATAGAGCGCGACGGGCTGACAATAAAATTTGGAGTTACCTTCTTGTCTCCGGCGCCCTGTGGTAGGGCAGCAACGGGCTGATAATGTAATTTTGAGTTACCTTTTGGTCTGGCATCCTGTGGCAAGATCAAGACCAGCTGATAATATAATTTTAAATGACCTTACCCAAAGTACTTTGCCAAAAAAGAATATAAAGAATATTTTAGAGGAGAACAACTAATTAGGACTCTTATCCACGAAGCACGTTTCGATCTAAAAATCATTTCGTTTCCATTTTGCCATTAGCAACAGCTTTGCGATGAACATGTAAATCGCAGTTCTGGGTCTTTGCCAGTGCGATTGGTATTTTCTAGAATGGCAATTGTTGATCTGCATTTTCCTTGTTTAATTTGTACGCCTATGCTTTTTACCTTTTTGGTGAGGATTGGTATGGCTGTAGGGGAGGAGGAGGCCATAAGTAGAATTTAGGGGTATATTAAAATCATTTTAAATATGCCCCTGAGTTCTACTCTTCAGGTTGCAGCAATTTGTAATCACCAATCAAGTTCTCTCAAGGGGGAAGCGTTTCTGCTCTTTGCTGATATTACCTTTTGGTCCGGCGCCCTTTGATGGAGCGCGACGGGCTGACAATAAATTTGGAGTTACCTTTTGGTCCGGCGCCCTGTGGTAAGAGCGTGACGGGCTGATAATAAAATTTGGAGTTACCTTTTGATCCGGTGCCCTGTGGAAGGAGCGCAATTAGGCTGATAATTTAAAGTTACCTTTTGGTCCGGTGCCCTGTGGATAGAGCGCGATGGGCTGACAATAAAATTTGGAGTTACCTTTTGGTCCGGCGCCCTGTGGTAGGGCAGCGACGGGCTGATAATGTAATTTTGAGTTACGTTTTGGTCTAACATCCTGTGGCAAGATAAAGACCAGCTGATAATATAATTTTAAATGACCTTACCCAAAGTACATTGCCAAAAAAGAATATAAAAAATATCTTAGAGAACAACTAATTAGGACCCTTGTTTAGTACATCAAAGCGCTCAGTCTAATAAAACACATTGGCTGAAAAACACATTAACTAAAAAAGACAGTGTGCGCTTACACCTGAGTACAGCAATACTCCACAGATAATTTATAGTAAAAGTCCAGCGCACATCTTTACATAAAAGCTGACTTTGGTCAGCTTTTATGTAAAGATGTGCGCTGGACTTTTACTATAAATAATTAGGACCCTTATCCACTAAACACGTATCGATCTAAAAATCATTTCGTTTCCGTTTTGCCATTAGCAACAGCTTTGCGATTAACATGTAAATCGCAATTCTGGGTCTTTGCCAGTGTGATTGGTATTTTCTGGAATGGCAATTGTCGATCTGCATTCCCTTGTTTTATTTGTACTCTTATGCGTTTTACCTTTTTGGTGAGGATTGGCATGGCTGTAGGGGAGGAGGAGGCCATACGTAGAATTTGGGGGTATATTTAAATCATTTTAAATATGCCCCTGAGTTCTACTCTTCAGGTTGCAGCAATTTGTAATCACCAATCAAGTTCTCTCAAGGGGGAAGCGTTTCTGCTCTTTGCTGATATTACCTTTTGGTCCGGCGCCCTTTGGTGGAGCGTGACGGGCTGACAATAAATTTGGAGTTACCTTTTGGTCCGGCGCCCTGTGGTAAGAGCGTGACGGGCTGATAATAATATTTGGAGTTACCTTTTGGTCCAGTGCCCTGTGGAAGGAGCGCAATTAGGCTGATAATTTAAAGTTACATTTTGGTCCGGTGCCCTGTGGATAGAGCGCGATGGGCTGACAATAATATTTGGAGTTACCTTCTTGTCCGGCGCACTGTGATAGGGCAGCAACAGGCTGATAATGTAATTTTGAGTTACCTTTTGGTCTGGCATCCTGTGGCAAGATCAAGACCAGCTGATAATATAATTTTAAATGACCTTACCCAAAGTACTTTGCCAAAAAAGAATATAAAAAATATTTTAGAGGAGAAAAACTAATTAGGACTTTTATCCACTAAGCACGTTTCGGTCTAAAAATCATTTCGTTTCCATTTTGCCATTAGCAACAGCTTTGCGATGAACATGTAAATCGCAGTTCTGGGACTTTGCCAGTGCGATTTGTATTTTCTGGATTGGCAATTGTTGATCTGCATTTTCCTTGTTATATTTGTACACTTATGCGTTTTACCTTTTTGGTGAGGATTGGCATGGCTGTAGGGGAGGAGGAGGCCATAAGTAGAATTTGGGGGTATGTTTAAATCATTTTAAATATGCCCCTGAGTTCTACTCTTCAGGTTGCAGCAATTTGTAATCACCAATCAAGTTTTCTCAAGGACCAGTTCCTGCTTGGGGTGCTTTTGGTGGGAAGCGTTTCTGCTCTTTGCTGACATCACCTTTTGGTCCGGCACCCTTTTGTAGAGCGCGACGGCCTGATAATACAATTTTGAGTTACCATTTGGTCCGGCGCCCTGTGGTAGGGTTGCGACGGGCTGATAATGTAATATTGAGTTATTTTTTTGTCTGGCATCCTGTGGCAAGGTCAAGACCAGCTGATAATTTAATTTTAAATGACCTTACCTAAAGTACTTTGCCAAAAAAGAATATAAAAAATATCTTAGAGGAGAACAACTAATTAGGACCCTTATCCAATAAGCAAGTTTCGATCTAAAAATCATTTTGTTTCCGTTTTGCCATTAGCAACAGCTTTGCGATGAACATGTAAATCGCAGTTCTGGGTCTTTGCCAGTGTGATTGGTATTTTCTGGAATGGCAATTGTCGATCTGCATTTCCTTGTTTTATTTGTACTCTTATGCGTTTTACCTTTTTGGTGAGGATTGGCATGGCTGTAGGGGAGGAGGAGGCCATACGTAGAATTTGGGTGTATATTTAAATCATTTTAAATATGCCCCTGAGTTCTACTCTTCAGGTTGCAGCAATTTGTAATCACCAATCATGTTCTCTCAAGGGGAAAGCGTTTCTGCTTTTTGCTGATATTACCTTTTGGTCCGGCGCCCTTTGGTAGAGCGCGACGGGCTGACAATAAATTTGGAGTTACCTTTAGGTCCGGCGCCCTGTGGTAAGAGAGTGATAGGCTGATAATAAAATTTGGAGTTACCTTTTGGTCCGGCGCCCTGTGGAAGGAGCGAGACGGGCTGACAATAAAATTTGGTGTTACCTTTTGGTCCGGCGCCCTGTGGTAGGGCAGCGACGGGCTGATAATGTAATTTTGAGTTACGTTTTGGTCTAACATCCTGTGGCAAGATCAAAACCAGCTGATAATATAATTTTAAATGACCTTACTCAAAGTACATTGCCAAAAAAGAATATAAAAAATATCTTAGAGGAGAACAACTAATTAGGACCCTTATCCAATAAGCAAGTTTCGATCTAAAAATCATTTCGTTTCCGTTTTGCCATTAGCAACAGCTTTGCGATGAACATGTAAATCGCAGTTCTGGGACTCTGCCAGTGCGATTTGTATTTTCTGGAATGGCAATTGTCGATCTGCATTTTCTTTGTTTTATTTGTACTCTTATGCTTTTTACCTTTTTGGTGAGGATTGGCATGGCTGTAGGGGAGGAGGAGGCCATACGTAGAATTTGGGGGTATATTTAAATCATTTTAAATATGCCCCTGAGTTCTACTCTTCAGGTTGCAGCAATTTGTAATCACCAATCAAGTTCTCTCAAGGGGAAAGCGTTTCTGCTCTTTCCTGATATTACCTTTTGGTCCTGCGCCCTTTGGTGGAGCGCGATGGGCTGACAGTAAATTTGGAGTTACCTTTTGGTCCGGCGCCCTGTGGTAAGAGCGCGACGGGCTGATAAAAAAATTTGGAGTTACCTTTTGGTCCGGCGCCCTGTGGAAGGCAGCGACGGGCTGATAATGTAATTTTGAGTTACGTTTTGTCTAACATCCTGTGGCAAGATCAAGACCAGCTGATATTATAATTTTAAAAGACCTTACCCAAAGTACATTGCCAAAAAAGAATATAAAAAATATCTTAGAGAACAACTAATTAGGACCCTTATCCACTAAACACGTTTCGATCTAAAAATCATTTCGTTTCTGTTTTGCCATTAGCAACAGCTTTGCGATGAACATGTAAATCGCAGTTCTGGGTCTTTGCCAGTGTGATTGGTATTTTATGGAATGGCAATTGTCGATCTGCATTTCCTTGTTTTATTTGTACTCTTATGCGTTTTACCTTTTTGGTGAGGATTGGTATGGCTGTAGGGGAGGAGGAGGCCATAAGTAGAATTTGGGGGTATATTTAAATCATTTTAAATATGCCCCTGAGTTCTACTCTTCAGGTTGCAGCAATTTGTAATCACCAATCAAGTTCTCTCAAGGGGAAAGCGTTTCTGCTTTTTGCTGATATTACCTTTTGGTCCGGCGCCCTTTGGTAGAGCGCGACGGGCTGACAATAAATTTTGAGTTACCTTTTGGTCCGGCGCCCTGTGGTAAGAGATAGATGGGCTGATAATAAAATGTGGAGTTACCTTTTGGTCCGGCGCCCTGTGGAAGGAGCGCAATTAGGCTGATAATTTTTTTAGTTAACTTTTGGTCCGGTGCCCTGTGGAAAGAGCGCGACGGGCTGACAATAAAATTTGGAGTTACCTTTTGGTCCGGCTCCCGGTGGTAGGGCAGCGATGGGCTGATAATGTAATTTTAAGTTACGTTTTGGTCTAACATCCTGTGGCAAGATCAAGACCAGCTGATAATATAATTTTAAATGACCTTACCCAAAGTACATTGCCAAAAAAGAATATAAAAAATATATTAGAGAACAACTAATTAGGACCCTTATCCACTAAACACGTTTCGATCTAAAAATCATTTTGTTTCTGTTTTGCCATTAGCAACAGCTTTGCGATGAACATGTAAATCGCAGTTCTGGGTCTTTGCTAGTGCGATTGGTATTTTCTGGAATGGCAATTGTTGATCTGCACTTTCTTTGTTTTATTTGTACCCTTTTGCTTTTTACCATTTTGGTGAGGATTGGCATGGCTGTAGGGGAGGAGGAGGCCATACGTAGAATTTGGGGGTATATTTAAATCATTTTAAATATGCCCCTGAGTTCTACTCTTGAGGTTGCAGCAATTTGTAATCACCAATTAAGTTCTCTCAAGGGGGAAGGGTTTCTGCTCTTTCCTGATATTACCTTTTGGTCCGGCGCCCTTTGCTGGAGCGCGACGGGCTGACAATAAATTTGGAGATACCTTTTGGTCCGGCGCCCTGTGGTAAGAGCGCGACGGGCTGATAATAAAATTTGGAGTTACCTTTTGGTCCGGCGCCCTGTGGAAGGAGCGCAATTAGGCTGATAATTTAAAGTCACGTTTTGGTCCGGTGCCCTGTGGATAGAGCGCGACAGGCTTAAAATAAAATTTGGAGTTACCTTCTGGTCCGGCGCCCTGTGGTAGGGCAGCAACGGGCTGATAATGTAATTTTGAGGTACCTTTTGGTCTAACATCCTGTGGCAAGATCAAGAACAGCTGATAATATAATTTTAAATGACCTTACCTAAAGTACTTTGCCAAAAAAGAATATACAAAAATATCTTAAAGGAGAACAACTAATTAGGACCCTTATCCAATAAGCAAGTTTCGATCTAAAAATCATTTCGTTTCCGTTTTGCCATTAGCAACAGCTTTGCGATTAACATGTAAATCGCAATTCTGGGTCTTTGCCAGTGTGATTGGTATTTTCTGGAATGGCAATTGTCGATCTGCATTCCCTTGTTTTATTTGTACTCTTATGCGTTTTACCTTTTTGGTGAGGATTGGCATGGCTGTAGGGGAGGAGGAGGCCATAAGTAGAATTTAGGGGTATATTAAAATCATTTTAAATATGCCCCTGAGTTCTACTCTTCAGGTTGCAGCAATTTGTAATCACCAATCAAGTTCTCTCAAGGGGGAAGCGTTTCTGCTCTTTGCTGATATTACCTTTTGGTCCGGCGCCCTTTGATGGAGCGCGACGGGCTGACAATAAATTTGGAGTTACCTTTTGGTCCGGCGCCCTGTGGTAAGAGCGTGACGGGCTGATAATAAAATTTGGAGTTACCTTTTGATCCGGTGCCCTGTGGAAGGAGCGCAATTAGGCTGATAATTTAAAGTTACCTTTTGGTCCGGTGCCCTGTGGATAGAGCGCGATGGGCTGACAATAAAATTTGGAGTTACCTTTTGGTCCGGCGCCCTGTGGTAGGGCAGCGACGGGCTGATAATGTAATTTTGAGTTACGTTTTGGTCTAACATCCTGTGGCAAGATAAAGACCAGCTGATAATATAATTTTAAATGACCTTACCCAAAGTACATTGCCAAAAAAGAATATAAAAAATATCTTAGAGAACAACTAATTAGGACCCTTGTTTAGTACATCAAAGCGCTCAGTCTAATAAAACACATTGGCTGAAAAACACATTAACTAAAAAAGACAGTGTGCGCTTACACCTGAGTACAGCAATACTCCACAGATAATTTATAGTAAAAGTCCAGCGCACATCTTTACATAAAAGCTGACTTTGGTCAGCTTTTATGTAAAGATGTGCGCTGGACTTTTACTATAAATAATTAGGACCCTTATCCACTAAACACGTATCGATCTAAAAATCATTTCGTTTCCGTTTTGCCATTAGCAACAGCTTTGCGATTAACATGTAAATCGCAATTCTGGGTCTTTGCCAGTGTGATTGGTATTTTCTGGAATGGCAATTGTCGATCTGCATTCCCTTGTTTTATTTGTACTCTTATGCGTTTTACCTTTTTGGTGAGGATTGGCATGGCTGTAGGGGAGGAGGAGGCCATACGTAGAATTTGGGGGTATATTTAAATCATTTTAAATATGCCCCTGAGTTCTACTCTTCAGGTTGCAGCAATTTGTAATCACCAATCAAGTTCTCTCAAGGGGGAAGCGTTTCTGCTCTTTGCTGATATTACCTTTTGGTCCGGCGCCCTTTGGTGGAGCGTGACGGGCTGACAATAAATTTGGAGTTACCTTTTGGTCCGGCGCCCTGTGGTAAGAGCGTGACGGGCTGATAATAATATTTGGAGTTACCTTTTGGTCCAGTGCCCTGTGGAAGGAGCGCAATTAGGCTGATAATTTAAAGTTACATTTTGGTCCGGTGCCCTGTGGATAGAGCGCGATGGGCTGACAATAATATTTGGAGTTACCTTCTTGTCCGGCGCACTGTGATAGGGCAGCAACAGGCTGATAATGTAATTTTGAGTTACCTTTTGGTCTGGCATCCTGTGGCAAGATCAAGACCAGCTGATAATATAATTTTAAATGACCTTACCCAAAGTACTTTGCCAAAAAAGAATATAAAAAATATTTTAGAGGAGAAAAACTAATTAGGACTTTTATCCACTAAGCACGTTTCGGTCTAAAAATCATTTCGTTTCCATTTTGCCATTAGCAACAGCTTTGCGATGAACATGTAAATCGCAGTTCTGGGACTTTGCCAGTGCGATTTGTATTTTCTGGATTGGCAATTGTTGATCTGCATTTTCCTTGTTATATTTGTACACTTATGCGTTTTACCTTTTTGGTGAGGATTGGCATGGCTGTAGGGGAGGAGGAGGCCATAAGTAGAATTTGGGGGTATGTTTAAATCATTTTAAATATGCCCCTGAGTTCTACTCTTCAGGTTGCAGCAATTTGTAATCACCAATCAAGTTTTCTCAAGGACCAGTTCCTGCTTGGGGTGCTTTTGGTGGGAAGCGTTTCTGCTCTTTGCTGACATCACCTTTTGGTCCGGCACCCTTTTGTAGAGCGCGACGGCCTGATAATACAATTTTGAGTTACCATTTGGTCCGGCGCCCTGTGGTAGGGTTGCGACGGGCTGATAATGTAATATTGAGTTATTTTTTTGTCTGGCATCCTGTGGCAAGGTCAAGACCAGCTGATAATTTAATTTTAAATGACCTTACCTAAAGTACTTTGCCAAAAAAGAATATAAAAAATATCTTAGAGGAGAACAACTAATTAGGACCCTTATCCAATAAGCAAGTTTCGATCTAAAAATCATTTTGTTTCCGTTTTGCCATTAGCAACAGCTTTGCGATGAACATGTAAATCGCAGTTCTGGGTCTTTGCCAGTGTGATTGGTATTTTCTGGAATGGCAATTGTCGATCTGCATTTCCTTGTTTTATTTGTACTCTTATGCGTTTTACCTTTTTGGTGAGGATTGGCATGGCTGTAGGGGAGGAGGAGGCCATACGTAGAATTTGGGTGTATATTTAAATCATTTTAAATATGCCCCTGAGTTCTACTCTTCAGGTTGCAGCAATTTGTAATCACCAATCATGTTCTCTCAAGGGGAAAGCGTTTCTGCTTTTTGCTGATATTACCTTTTGGTCCGGCGCCCTTTGGTAGAGCGCGACGGGCTGACAATAAATTTGGAGTTACCTTTAGGTCCGGCGCCCTGTGGTAAGAGAGTGATAGGCTGATAATAAAATTTGGAGTTACCTTTTGGTCCGGCGCCCTGTGGAAGGAGCGAGACGGGCTGACAATAAAATTTGGTGTTACCTTTTGGTCCGGCGCCCTGTGGTAGGGCAGCGACGGGCTGATAATGTAATTTTGAGTTACGTTTTGGTCTAACATCCTGTGGCAAGATCAAAACCAGCTGATAATATAATTTTAAATGACCTTACTCAAAGTACATTGCCAAAAAAGAATATAAAAAATATCTTAGAGGAGAACAACTAATTAGGACCCTTATCCAATAAGCAAGTTTCGATCTAAAAATCATTTCGTTTCCGTTTTGCCATTAGCAACAGCTTTGCGATGAACATGTAAATCGCAGTTCTGGGACTCTGCCAGTGCGATTTGTATTTTCTGGAATGGCAATTGTCGATCTGCATTTTCTTTGTTTTATTTGTACTCTTATGCTTTTTACCTTTTTGGTGAGGATTGGCATGGCTGTAGGGGAGGAGGAGGCCATACGTAGAATTTGGGGGTATATTTAAATCATTTTAAATATGCCCCTGAGTTCTACTCTTCAGGTTGCAGCAATTTGTAATCACCAATCAAGTTCTCTCAAGGGGAAAGCGTTTCTGCTCTTTCCTGATATTACCTTTTGGTCCTGCGCCCTTTGGTGGAGCGCGATGGGCTGACAGTAAATTTGGAGTTACCTTTTGGTCCGGCGCCCTGTGGTAAGAGCGCGACGGGCTGATAAAAAAATTTGGAGTTACCTTTTGGTCCGGCGCCCTGTGGAAGGCAGCGACGGGCTGATAATGTAATTTTGAGTTACGTTTTGTCTAACATCCTGTGGCAAGATCAAGACCAGCTGATATTATAATTTTAAAAGACCTTACCCAAAGTACTTTGCCAAAAAAGAATATACAAAAATATCTTAAAGGAGAACAACTAATTAGGACCCTTATCCAATAAGCAAGTTTCGATCTAAAAATCATTTCGTTTCCGTTTTGCCATTAGCAACAGCTTTGCGATTAACATGTAAATCGCAATTCTGGGTCTTTGCCAGTGTGATTGGTATTTTCTGGAATGGCAATTGTCGATCTGCATTCCCTTGTTTTATTTGTACTCTTATGCGTTTTACCTTTTTGGTGAGGATTGGCATGGCTGTAGGGGAGGAGGAGGCCATACGTAGAATTTGGGGGTATATTTAAATCATTTTAAATATGCCCCTGAGTTCTACTCTTCAGGTTGCAGCAATTTGTAATCACCAATCAAGTTCTCTCAAGGGGGAAGCGTTTCTGCTCTTTGCTGATAATTCCTTTTGGTCCGGCGCCCTTTGGTGGAGCGCGACGGGCTGACAATAAATTTGGAGTTACCTTTTGGTCCGGCGCCCTGTGGTAAGAGCGTGACGGGCTGATAATAATATTTGGAGATACCTTTTGGTCCAGTGCCCTGTGGAAGGAGCGCAATTAGGCTAATAATTTAAAGTTACATTTTGGTCCGGTGCCCTGTGGATAGAGCGCGATGGGCTGACAATAAAATTTGGAGTTACCTTTTGGTCCGGCGCCCTGTGGTAGGGCAGCGACGGGCTGATAATGTAATTTTTAATTTACGTTTTGGTCTAACATCCTGTGGCAAGATAAAGACCAGCTGATAATATAATTTTAAATGACCTTACCCAAAGTACATTGCCAAAAAAGAATATAAAAAATATCTTAGAGAACAACTAATTAGGACCCTTGTTTAGTACATCAAAGCGCTCAGTCTAATAAAACACATTGGCTGAAAAACACATTAACTAAAAAAGACAGTGTGCGCTTACACCTGAGTACAGCAATACTCCACAGATAATTTATAGTAAAAGTCCAGCGCACATCTTTACATAAAAGCTGACTTTGGTCAGCTTTTATGTAAAGATGTGCGCTGGACTTTTACTATAAATAATTAGGACCCTTATCCACTAAACACGTATCGATCTAAAAATCATTTCGTTTCCGTTTTGCCATTAGCAACAGCTTTGCGATTAACATGTAAATCGCAATTCTGGGTCTTTGCCAGTGTGATTGGTATTTTCTGGAATGGCAATTGTCGATCTGCATTCCCTTGTTTTATTTGTACTCTTATGCGTTTTACCTTTTTGGTGAGGATTGGCATGGCTGTAGGGGAGGAGGAGGCCATACGTAGAATTTGGGGGTATATTTAAATCATTTTAAATATGCCCCTGAGTTCTACTCTTCAGGTTGCAGCAATTTGTAATCACCAATCAAGTTCTCTCAAGGGGGAAGCGTTTCTGCTCTTTGCTGATATTACCTTTTGGTCCGGCGCCCTTTGGTGGAGCGTGACGGGCTGACAATAAATTTGGAGTTACCTTTTGGTCCGGCGCCCTGTGGTAAGAGCGTGACGGGCTGATAATAATATTTGGAGTTACCTTTTGGTCCAGTGCCCTGTGGAAGGAGCGCAATTAGGCTGATAATTTAAAGTTACATTTTGGTCCGGTGCCCTGTGGATAGAGCGCGATGGGCTGACAATAATATTTGGAGTTACCTTCTTGTCCGGCGCACTGTGATAGGGCAGCAACAGGCTGATAATGTAATTTTGAGTTACCTTTTGGTCTGGCATCCTGTGGCAAGATCAAGACCAGCTGATAATATAATTTTAAATGACCTTACCCAAAGTACTTTGCCAAAAAAGAATATAAAAAATATTTTAGAGGAGAAAAACTAATTAGGACTTTTATCCACTAAGCACGTTTCGGTCTAAAAATCATTTCGTTTCCATTTTGCCATTAGCAACAGCTTTGCGATGAACATGTAAATCGCAGTTCTGGGACTTTGCCAGTGCGATTTGTATTTTCTGGATTGGCAATTGTTGATCTGCATTTTCCTTGTTATATTTGTACACTTATGCGTTTTACCTTTTTGGTGAGGATTGGCATGGCTGTAGGGGAGGAGGAGGCCATAAGTAGAATTTGGGGGTATGTTTAAATCATTTTAAATATGCCCCTGAGTTCTACTCTTCAGGTTGCAGCAATTTGTAATCACCAATCAAGTTTTCTCAAGGACCAGTTCCTGCTTGGGGTGCTTTTGGTGGGAAGCGTTTCTGCTCTTTGCTGACATCACCTTTTGGTCCGGCACCCTTTCGTAGAGCGCGACGGCCTGATAATACAATTTTGAGTTACCATTTGGTCCGGCGCCCTGTGGTAGGGTTGCGACGGGCTGATAATGTAATATTGAGTTATTTTTTTGTCTGGCATCCTGTGGCAAGGTCAAGACCAGCTGATAATTTAATTTTAAATGACCTTACCTAAAGTACTTTGCCAAAAAAGAATATAAAAAATATCTTAGAGGAGAACAACTAATTAGGACCCTTATCCAATAAGCAAGTTTCGATCTAAAAATCATTTTGTTTCCGTTTTGCCATTAGCAACAGCTTTGCGATGAACATGTAAATCGCAGTTCTGGGTCTTTGCCAGTGTGATTGGTATTTTCTGGAATGGCAATTGTCGATCTGCATTTCCTTGTTTTATTTGTACTCTTATGCGTTTTACCTTTTTGGTGAGGATTGGCATGGCTGTAGGGGAGGAGGAGGCCATACGTAGAATTTGGGTGTATATTTAAATCATTTTAAATATGCCCCTGAGTTCTACTCTTCAGGTTGCAGCAATTTGTAATCACCAATCATGTTCTCTCAAGGGGAAAGCGTTTCTGCTTTTTGCTGATATTACCTTTTGGTCCGGCGCCCTTTGGTAGAGCGCGACGGGCTGACAATAAATTTGGAGTTACCTTTAGGTCCGGCGCCCTGTGGTAAGAGAGTGATGGGCTGATAATAAAATTTGGAGTTACCTTTTGGTCCGGCGCCCTGTGGAAGGAGCGCGACGGGCTGACAATAAAATTTGGTGTTACCTTTTGGTCCGGCGCCCTGTGGTAGGGCAGCGACGGGCTGATAATGTAATTTTGAGTTACGTTTTGGTCTAACATCCTGTGGCAAGATCAAAACCAGCTGATAATATAATTTTAAATGACCTTACTCAAAGTACATTGCCAAAAAAGAATATAAAAAATATCTTAGAGGAGAACAACTAATTAGGACCCTTATCCAATAAGCAAGTTTCGATCTAAAAATCATTTCGTTTCCGTTTTGCCATTAGCAACAGCTTTGCGATGAACATGTAAATCGCAGTTCTGGGACTCTGCCAGTGCGATTTGTATTTTCTGGAATGGCAATTGTCGATCTGCATTTTCTTTGTTTTATTTGTACTCTTATGCTTTTTACCTTTTTGGTGAGGATTGGCATGGCTGTAGGGGAGGAGGAGGCCATACGTAGAATTTGGGGGTATATTTAAATCATTTTAAATATGCCCCTGAGTTCTACTCTTCAGGTTGCAGCAATTTGTAATCACCAATCAAGTTCTCTCAAGGGGAAAGCGTTTCTGCTCTTTCCTGATATTACCTTTTGGTCCTGCGCCCTTTGGTGGAGCGCGATGGGCTGACAGTAAATTTGGAGTTACCTTTTGGTCTGGCGCCCTGTGGTAAGAGCGCGACGGGCTGATAAAAAAATTTGGAGTTACCTTTTGGTCCGGCGCCCTGTGGAAGGAGCGCGACGGGCTGACAATAAAATTTAGAGTTACCTTTTGGTTTGGTCTCCCTGTGGTAGGGCAGCGACGGGCTGATAATGTAATTTTGAGTTACGTTTTGTCTAACATCCTGTGGCAAGATCAAGACCAGCTGATATTATAATTTTAAAAGACCTTACCCAAAGTACATTGCCAAAAAAGAATATAAAAAATATCTTAGAGAACAACTAATTAGGACCCTTATCCACTAAACACGTTTCGATCTAAAAATCATTTCGTTTCTGTTTTGCCATTAGCAACAGCTTTGCGATGAACATGTAAATCGCAGTTCTGGGTCTTTGCCAGTGTGATTGGTATTTTATGGAATGGCAATTGTCGATCTGCATTTCCTTGTTTTATTTGTACTCTTATGCGTTTTACCTTTTTGGTGAGGATTGGTATGGCTGTAGGGGAGGAGGAGGCCATAAGTAGAATTTGGGGGTATATTTAAATCATTTTAAATATGCCCCTGAGTTCTACTCTTCAGGTTGCAGCAATTTGTAATCACCAATCAAGTTCTCTCAAGGGGAAAGCGTTTCTGCTTTTTGCTGATATTACCTTTTGGTCCGGCGCCCTTTGGTAGAGCGCGACGGGCTGACAATAAATTTTGAGTTACCTTTTGGTCCGGCGCCCTGTGGTAAGAGATAGATGGGCTGATAATAAAATGTGGAGTTACCTTTTGGTCCGGCGCCCTGTGGAAGGAGCGCAATTAGGCTGATAATTTTTTTAGTTAACTTTTGGTCCGGTGCCCTGTGGAAAGAGCGCAACGGGCTGACAATAAAATTTGGAGTTACCTTTTGGTCCGGCTCCCGGTGGTAGGGCAGCGATGGGCTGATAATGTAATTTTAAGTTACGTTTTGGTCTAACATCCTGTGGCAAGATCAAGACCAGCTGATAATATAATTTTAAATGACCTTACCCAAAGTACATTGCCAAAAAAGAATATAAAAAATATATTAGAGAACAACTAATTAGGACCCTTATCCACTAAACACGTTTCGATCTAAAAATCATTTTGTTTCTGTTTTGCCATTAGCAACAGCTTTGCGATGAACATGTAAATCGCAGTTCTGGGTCTTTGCTAGTGCGATTGGTATTTTCTGGAATGGCAATTGTTGATCTGCACTTTCTTTGTTTTATTTGTACCCTTTTGCTTTTTACCATTTTGGTGAGGATTGGCATGGCTGTAGGGGAGGAGGAGGCCATACGTAGAATTTGGGGGTATATTATCATTTTAAATATGCCCCTGAGTTCTACTCTTGAGGTTGCAGCAATTTGTAATCACCAATTAAGTTCTCTCAAGGGGGAAGGGTTTCTGCTCTTTCCTGATATTACCTTTTGGTCCGGCGCCCTTTGCTGGAGCGCGACGGGCTGACAATAAATTTGGAGATACCTTTTGGTCCGGCGCCCTGTGGTAAGAGCGCGACGGGCTGATAATAAAATTTGGAGTTACCTTTTGGTCCGGCGCCCTGTGGAAGGAGCGCAATTAGGCTGATAATTTAAAGTCACGTTTTGGTCCGGTGCCCTGTGGATAGAGCGCGACAGGCTTAAAATAAAATTTGGAGTTACCTTCTGGTCCGGCGCCCTGTGGTAGGGCAGCAACGGGCTGATAATGTAATTTTGAGGTACCTTTTGGTCTAACATCCTGTGGCAAGATCAAGAACAGCTGATAATATAATTTTAAATGACCTTACCTAAAGTACTTTGCCAAAAAAGAATATACAAAAATATCTTAGAGGAGAACAACTAATTAGGACCCTTATCCAATAAGCAAGTTTCGATCTAAAAATCATTTCGTTTCCGTTTTGCCATTAGCAACAGCTTTGCGATTAACATGTAAATCGCAGTTCTGGGACTTTGCCAGTGCGATTTGTATTTTCTGGAATGGCAATTGTCGATCTGCATTTTCTTTGTTTTATTTGTACTCTTATGCTTTTTACCTTTTTGGTGAGGATTGGCATGGCTGTAGGGGAGGAGGAGGCCATACGTAGAATTGGGGGGTATATTTAAATCATTTTAAATATGCCCCTGAGTTCTACTCTTCAGGTTGCAGCAATTTGTAATCACCAATCAAGTTCTCTCAAGGGGAAAGCGTTTCTGCTCTTTCCTGATATTACCTTTTGGTCCGGCGCCCTTTGGTGGAGCGCGATGGGCTGACAATAAATTTGGAGTTACCTTTTGGTCCGGCGCCCTGTGGTAAGAGCGCGACGGGCTGATAAAAAAATTTGGAGTTACCTTTTGGTCCGGCGCCCTGTGGAAGGAGCGCGACGGGCTGACAATAAAATTTAGAGTTACCTTTTGGTTTGGTCTCCCTGTGGTAGGGCAGCGACGGGCTGATAATGTAATTTTGAGTTACGTTTTGTCTAACATCCTGTGGCAAGATCAAGACCAGCTGATATTATGATTTTAAATGACCTTACCCAAAGTACATTGCCAAAAAAGAATATAAAAAATATCTTAGAGAACAACTAATTAGGACCCTTATCCACTAAACACGTTTCAATCTAAAAATCATTTCGTTTCCATTTTGCCATTAGCAACAGCTTTGCGATGAACATGTAAATCGCAGTTCTGGGTCGTTGCCAGTGAGATTGGTATTTTCTGGAATCGCAATTGTCGATCTGCATTTTCCTTGTTTTATTTGTACACTTATGCGTTTTACCTTTTTGGTGAGGATTGGCATGGCTGTAGGGGAGGAGGAGGCCATAAGTAGAATTTGGGGGGTATATTTAAATCATTTTAAATATGCCCCTGAGTTCTACTCTTCAGGTTGCAGCAATTTGCAATCACCAATCAAGTTTTCTCAAGGACCAGTTCCTGCTTGGGGTGCTTTTGGTGGGAAGCGTTTCTGCTCTTTGCTGATATCACCTTTTGGTCCGGCACCCTTTCGTAGAGCGCGACAGCCTGATTATACAATTTTGAGATACCTTTTGGTCCGGCGCCCTGTGGTAGGGTAGCGACGGGCTGATAATGTAATATTGAGTTATTTTTTTGGTCTGGCATCCTATGGCAAGATCAAAACCAGCTCATAATATAATTTTAAATGACCTTACCTAAAGTACTTTGCCAACAAAGAATATACAAAAATATCTTAGAGGAGAACAACTAATTAGGACCCTTATCCAATAAGCAAGTTTCGATCTAAAAATCATTTCGTTTCCGTTTTGCCATTAGCAACAGCTTTGCGATTAACATGTAAATCGCAATTCTGGGTCTTTGCCAGTGTGATTGGTATTTTCTGGAATGACAATTGTTGATCTGCATTTTCCTTGTTTTATTTGTACACTTATGCGTTTTACCTTTTTGGTGAGGATTGGTATGGCTGTAGGGGAGGAGGAGGCCATAAGTAGAATTTGGGGGTATATTTAAATCATTTTAAATATGCCCCTGAGTTCTACTCTTAAGGTTGCAGCAATTTGTAATCACCAATCAAGTTCTCTCAAGGGGGAAGCGTTTCTGCTTTTTACTGATATTACCTTTTGGCCCGGCGCCCTTTGGTAGATCGCGACGGGCTGACAATAAATTTGGAGTTACCTTTTGGTCCGGCGCCCTGTGGTAAGAGAGCGATGGGCTGATAATAAAATTTGAAGTTACCTTTTGGTCCGGCGCCCTGTGGAAGGAGCGCAATTAGGCTGATAATTTTAAGTTAACTTTTGGTCCGGTGCCCTGTGGAAAGAGCGCGACGGGCTGACAATTAAATTTGGAGTTACCTTTTGGTCCAGCGCCCTGTGGTAAGAGCACGACGGGCTGATAATAAAATTTGGACTTACCTTTTGGTCCGGCTCCCTGTGGAAGGAGCGCAATTAGGCTGATAATTTAAAGTTACATTTTGGTCCGGTGCCCTGTGGATAGAGCGCGACGGGCTTAAAATAAAATTTGGAGTTACCTTCTGGTCCGGCGCCCTGTGGTAGGGCAGCAACGGGCTAATAATGTAATTTTGAGTTACCTTTTGGTCTAACATCCTGTGGCAAGATCAAGAACAGCTGATAGTATCATTTTAAATGACCTTACCTAAAGTACTTTGCCAAAAAAGAATATAAAAAAATATCTTAGAGGAGAACAACTAATTAGGACCCTTATCCAATACGCAAGTTTCGATCTAAAAAACATTTCGTTTCCGTTTTGCCATTAGCAACAGCTTTGCGATTAACATGTAAATCGCAATTCTGGGTCTTTGCCAGTGTGATTGGTATTTTCTGGAATGGCAATTGTCGATCTGCATTCCCTTGTTTTATTTGTACTCTTATGCGTTTTACCTTTTTGGTGAGGATTGGTATGGCTGTAGGAGAGGAGGAGGCCATAAGTAGAATTTTGGTATATTTAAATCATTTTAAATATGCCCCTGAGTTCTACTCTTCAGGTTGCAGCAATTTGTAATCACTAATCAAGTTCTCCCAAGGGGAAAGCGTTTCTGCTTTTTGCTGATATTACCTTTTGGTCTCGCGCCCTTTGGTAGAGCGCGACGGGCTGACAATAAATTTGGAGTTACCTTTTGGTCTGGCGCCCTGTGGTAAGAGAGCGATGGGCTGATAATAAAATTTGGAGTTACCTTTTAGTCCGGTGCCCTGTGGAAGGAGCGCAATTAGGCTGATAATTTTATGTTAACTTTTGGTCCTGTGCCCTGTGGAAAGAGCGCGATTGGCTGACAATAAAATTTGGAGTTACCTTTTGATCCGGCGCCCTGTGGTAGGGCAGCGACGGGCTGATAATGTAATTTTGAGTTACCTTTTGGTCTAACATCCTGTGGCAAGATCAAGACCAGCTGATAATATAGTTTTAAATGACCTTACCCAAAGTACATTGCCAAAAAAAGAATTTAAAAAATATCTTAGAGAAAAACTAATTAGGACCCTTATCCACTAAACACGTTTCGATCTAAAAATCATTTCGTTTCTGTTTTGCCATTAGCAACAGCTTTGCGATGAACATGTAAATCGCAGTTCTGGGTCTTTGCTAGTGCAATTGGTATTTTCTGCAATGGCAATTGTCGATCTGCATTTCCTTGTTTTATTTGTACTCTTATGCGTTTTACCTCTTGGTGAGAATTGGCATGGCTGTAGAGGAGGAGGAGGTCATAAGTAGAATTTGGGGGTATATTCAAAACATTTTAAATATGCCCCTGAGTTCTACTCTTCAGGTTGCAGCAGTTTGTAATCACCAATCAAGTTCTCTCAAGGGGAAGAATTTCTGCTCTTTGCTGACATTACCTTTTGGTCCGGTGCCCTTTGGTGGAGCGCGACGGGCTGACAATAAATTTGGAGTTACCTTTTGGTCTGGCGCCCTGTGGTAAGAGCGTGACGGGCTGATAATAAAATTTGGAGTTACCTTTTGGTCCGGTGCCCTGTGGAAGGAGCGCAATTAGGCTAATAATTTAAAGTTACCTTTTGGTCCGGTGCCCTGTGGATAGAGCGCGACGGGCTGACAATAAAATTTGGAGTTACCTTCTTGTCTCCGGCGCCCTGTGGTAGGGCAGCAACGGGCTGATAATGTAATTTTGAGTTACCTTTTGGTCTGGCATCCTGTGGCAAGATCAAGACCAGCTGATAATATAATTTTAAATGACCTTACCCAAAGTACTTTGCCAAAAAAGAATATAAAGAATATTTTAGAGGAGAACAACTAATTAGGACTCTTATCCACGAAGCACGTTTCGATCTAAAAATCATTTCGTTTCCATTTTGCCATTAGCAACAGCTTTGCGATGAACATGTAAATCGCAGTTCTGGGTCTTTGCCAGTGCGATTGGTATTTTCTAGAATGGCAATTGTTGATCTGCATTTTCCTTGTTTAATTTGTACGCCTATGCTTTTTACCTTTTTGGTGAGGATTGGTATGGCTGTAGGGGAGGAGGAGGCCATAAGTAGAATTTAGGGGTATATTAAAATCATTTTAAATATGCCCCTGAGTTCTACTCTTCAGGTTGCAGCAATTTGTAATCACCAATCAAGTTCTCTCAAGGGGGAAGCGTTTCTGCTCTTTGCTGATATTACCTTTTGGTCCGGCGCCCTTTGATGGAGCGCGACGGGCTGACAATAAATTTGGAGTTACCTTTTGGTCCGGCGCCCTGTGGTAAGAGCGTGACGGGCTGATAATAAAATTTGGAGTTACCTTTTGATCCGGTGCCCTGTGGAAGGAGCGCAATTAGGCTGATAATTTAAAGTTACCTTTTGGTCCGGTGCCCTGTGGATAGAGCGCGATGGGCTGACAATAAAATTTGGAGTTACCTTTTGGTCCGGCGCCCTGTGGTAGGGCAGCGACGGGCTGATAATGTAATTTTGAGTTACGTTTTGGTCTAACATCCTGTGGCAAGATAAAGACCAGCTGATAATATAATTTTAAATGACCTTACCCAAAGTACATTGCCAAAAAAGAATATAAAAAATATCTTAGAGAACAACTAATTAGGACCCTTGTTTAGTACATCAAAGCGCTCAGTCTAATAAAACACATTGGCTGAAAAACACATTAACTAAAAAAGACAGTGTGCGCTTACACCTGAGTACAGCAATACTCCACAGATAATTTATAGTAAAAGTCCAGCGCACATCTTTACATAAAAGCTGACTTTGGTCAGCTTTTATGTAAAGATGTGCGCTGGACTTTTACTATAAATAATTAGGACCCTTATCCACTAAACACGTATCGATCTAAAAATCATTTCGTTTCCGTTTTGCCATTAGCAACAGCTTTGCGATTAACATGTAAATCGCAATTCTGGGTCTTTGCCAGTGTGATTGGTATTTTCTGGAATGGCAATTGTCGATCTGCATTCCCTTGTTTTATTTGTACTCTTATGCGTTTTACCTTTTTGGTGAGGATTGGCATGGCTGTAGGGGAGGAGGAGGCCATACGTAGAATTTGGGGGTATATTTAAATCATTTTAAATATGCCCCTGAGTTCTACTCTTCAGGTTGCAGCAATTTGTAATCACCAATCAAGTTCTCTCAAGGGGGAAGCGTTTCTGCTCTTTGCTGATATTACCTTTTGGTCCGGCGCCCTTTGGTGGAGCGTGACGGGCTGACAATAAATTTGGAGTTACCTTTTGGTCCGGCGCCCTGTGGTAAGAGCGTGACGGGCTGATAATAATATTTGGAGTTACCTTTTGGTCCAGTGCCCTGTGGAAGGAGCGCAATTAGGCTGATAATTTAAAGTTACATTTTGGTCCGGTGCCCTGTGGATAGAGCGCGATGGGCTGACAATAATATTTGGAGTTACCTTCTTGTCCGGCGCACTGTGATAGGGCAGCAACAGGCTGATAATGTAATTTTGAGTTACCTTTTGGTCTGGCATCCTGTGGCAAGATCAAGACCAGCTGATAATATAATTTTAAATGACCTTACCCAAAGTACTTTGCCAAAAAAGAATATAAAAAATATTTTAGAGGAGAAAAACTAATTAGGACTTTTATCCACTAAGCACGTTTCGGTCTAAAAATCATTTCGTTTCCATTTTGCCATTAGCAACAGCTTTGCGATGAACATGTAAATCGCAGTTCTGGGACTTTGCCAGTGCGATTTGTATTTTCTGGATTGGCAATTGTTGATCTGCATTTTCCTTGTTATATTTGTACACTTATGCGTTTTACCTTTTTGGTGAGGATTGGCATGGCTGTAGGGGAGGAGGAGGCCATAAGTAGAATTTGGGGGTATGTTTAAATCATTTTAAATATGCCCCTGAGTTCTACTCTTCAGGTTGCAGCAATTTGTAATCACCAATCAAGTTTTCTCAAGGACCAGTTCCTGCTTGGGGTGCTTTTGGTGGGAAGCGTTTCTGCTCTTTGCTGACATCACCTTTTGGTCCGGCACCCTTTCGTAGAGCGCGACGGCCTGATAATACAATTTTGAGTTACCATTTGGTCCGGCGCCCTGTGGTAGGGTTGCGACGGGCTGATAATGTAATATTGAGTTATTTTTTTGTCTGGCATCCTGTGGCAAGGTCAAGACCAGCTGATAATTTAATTTTAAATGACCTTACCTAAAGTACTTTGCCAAAAAAGAATATAAAAAATATCTTAGAGGAGAACAACTAATTAGGACCCTTATCCAATAAGCAAGTTTCGATCTAAAAATCATTTTGTTTCCGTTTTGCCATTAGCAACAGCTTTGCGATGAACATGTAAATCGCAGTTCTGGGTCTTTGCCAGTGTGATTGGTATTTTCTGGAATGGCAATTGTCGATCTGCATTTCCTTGTTTTATTTGTACTCTTATGCGTTTTACCTTTTTGGTGAGGATTGGCATGGCTGTAGGGGAGGAGGAGGCCATACGTAGAATTTGGGTGTATATTTAAATCATTTTAAATATGCCCCTGAGTTCTACTCTTCAGGTTGCAGCAATTTGTAATCACCAATCATGTTCTCTCAAGGGGAAAGCGTTTCTGCTTTTTGCTGATATTACCTTTTGGTCCGGCGCCCTTTGGTAGAGCGCGACGGGCTGACAATAAATTTGGAGTTACCTTTAGGTCCGGCGCCCTGTGGTAAGAGAGTGATAGGCTGATAATAAAATTTGGAGTTACCTTTTGGTCCGGCGCCCTGTGGAAGGAGCGCGACGGGCTGACAATAAAATTTGGTGTTACCTTTTGGTCCGGCGCCCTGTGGTAGGGCAGCGACGGGCTGATAATGTAATTTTGAGTTACGTTTTGGTCTAACATCCTGTGGCAAGATCAAAACCAGCTGATAATATAATTTTAAATGACCTTACTCAAAGTACATTGCCAAAAAAGAATATAAAAAATATCTTAGAGGAGAACAACTAATTAGGACCCTTATCCAATAAGCAAGTTTCGATCTAAAAATCATTTCGTTTCCGTTTTGCCATTAGCAACAGCTTTGCGATGAACATGTAAATCGCAGTTCTGGGACTCTGCCAGTGCGATTTGTATTTTCTGGAATGGCAATTGTCGATCTGCATTTTCTTTGTTTTATTTGTACTCTTATGCTTTTTACCTTTTTGGTGAGGATTGGCATGGCTGTAGGGGAGGAGGAGGCCATACGTAGAATTTGGGGGTATATTTAAATCATTTTAAATATGCCCCTGAGTTCTACTCTTCAGGTTGCAGCAATTTGTAATCACCAATCAAGTTCTCTCAAGGGGAAAGCGTTTCTGCTCTTTCCTGATATTACCTTTTGGTCCTGCGCCCTTTGGTGGAGCGCGATGGGCTGACAGTAAATTTGGAGTTACCTTTTGGTCCGGCGCCCTGTGGTAAGAGCGCGACGGGCTGATAAAAAAATTTGGAGTTACCTTTTGGTCCGGCGCCCTGTGGAAGGCAGCGACGGGCTGATAATGTAATTTTGAGTTACGTTTTGTCTAACATCCTGTGGCAAGATCAAGACCAGCTGATATTATAATTTTAAAAGACCTTACCCAAAGTACATTGCCAAAAAAGAATATAAAAAATATCTTAGAGAACAACTAATTAGGACCCTTATCCACTAAACACGTTTCGATCTAAAAATCATTTCGTTTCTGTTTTGCCATTAGCAACAGCTTTGCGATGAACATGTAAATCGCAGTTCTGGGTCTTTGCCAGTGTGATTGGTATTTTATGGAATGGCAATTGTCGATCTGCATTTCCTTGTTTTATTTGTACTCTTATGCGTTTTACCTTTTTGGTGAGGATTGGTATGGCTGTAGGGGAGGAGGAGGCCATAAGTAGAATTTGGGGGTATATTTAAATCATTTTAAATATGCCCCTGAGTTCTACTCTTCAGGTTGCAGCAATTTGTAATCACCAATCAAGTTCTCTCAAGGGGAAAGCGTTTCTGCTTTTTGCTGATATTACCTTTTGGTCCGGCGCCCTTTGGTAGAGCGCGACGGGCTGACAATAAATTTTGAGTTACCTTTTGGTCCGGCGCCCTGTGGTAAGAGATAGATGGGCTGATAATAAAATGTGGAGTTACCTTTTGGTCCGGCGCCCTGTGGAAGGAGCGCAATTAGGCTGATAATTTTTTTAGTTAACTTTTGGTCCGGTGCCCTGTGGAAAGAGCGCGACGGGCTGACAATAAAATTTGGAGTTACCTTTTGGTCCGGCTCCCGGTGGTAGGGCAGCGATGGGCTGATAATGTAATTTTAAGTTACGTTTTGGTCTAACATCCTGTGGCAAGATCAAGACCAGCTGATAATATAATTTTAAATGACCTTACCCAAAGTACATTGCCAAAAAAGAATATAAAAAATATATTAGAGAACAACTAATTAGGACCCTTATCCACTAAACACGTTTCGATCTAAAAATCATTTTGTTTCTGTTTTGCCATTAGCAACAGCTTTGCGATGAACATGTAAATCGCAGTTCTGGGTCTTTGCTAGTGCGATTGGTATTTTCTGGAATGGCAATTGTTGATCTGCACTTTCTTTGTTTTATTTGTACCCTTTTGCTTTTTACCATTTTGGTGAGGATTGGCATGGCTGTAGGGGAGGAGGAGGCCATACGTAGAATTTGGGGGTATATTTAAATCATTTTAAATATGCCCCTGAGTTCTACTCTTGAGGTTGCAGCAATTTGTAATCACCAATTAAGTTCTCTCAAGGGGGAAGGGTTTCTGCTCTTTCCTGATATTACCTTTTGGTCCGGCGCCCTTTGCTGGAGCGCGACGGGCTGACAATAAATTTGGAGATACCTTTTGGTCCGGCGCCCTGTGGTAAGAGCGCGACGGGCTGATAATAAAATTTGGAGTTACCTTTTGGTCCGGCGCCCTGTGGAAGGAGCGCAATTAGGCTGATAATTTAAAGTCACGTTTTGGTCCGGTGCCCTGTGGATAGAGCGCGACAGGCTTAAAATAAAATTTGGAGTTACCTTCTGGTCCGGCGCCCTGTGGTAGGGCAGCAACGGGCTGATAATGTAATTTTGAGGTACCTTTTGGTCTAACATCCTGTGGCAAGATCAAGAACAGCTGATAATATAATTTTAAATGACCTTACCTAAAGTACTTTGCCAAAAAAGAATATACAAAAATATCTTAGAGGAGAACAACTAATTAGGACCCTTATCCAATAAGCAAGTTTCGATCTAAAAATCATTTCGTTTCCGTTTTGCCATTAGCAACAGCTTTGCGATTAACATGTAAATCGCAGTTCTGGGTCTTTGCCAGTGTGATTGGTATTTTCTGGAATGGCAATTGTCGATCTGCATTTCCTTGTTTTATTTGTACTCTTATGCGTTTTACCTTTTTGGTGAGGATTGGCATGGCTGTAGGGGAGGAGGAGGCCATACGTAGAATTTGGGTGTATATTTAAATCATTTTAAATATGCCCCTGAGTTCTACTCTTCAGGTTGCAGCAATTTGTAATCACCAATCATGTTCTCTCAAGGGGAAAGCGTTTCTGCTTTTTGCTGATATTACCTTTTGGTCCGGCGCCCTTTGGTAGAGCGCGATGGGCTGACAATAAATTTGGAGTTACCTTTTGGTCCGGCGCCCTGTGGTAAGAGCGCGACGGGCTGATAAAAAAATTTGGAGTTACCTTTTGGTCCGGCGCCCTGTGGAAGGAGCGCGACGGGCTGACAATAAAATTTAGAGTTACCTTTTGGTTTGGTCTCCCTGTGGTAGGGCAGCGACGGGCTGATAATGTAATTTTGAGTTACGTTTTGTCTAACATCCTGTGGCAAGATCAAGACCAGCTGATATTATGATTTTAAATGACCTTACCCAAAGTACATTGCCAAAAAAGAATATAAAAAATATCTTAGAGAACAACTAATTAGGACCCTTATCCACTAAACACGTTTCAATCTAAAAATCATTTCGTTTCCATTTTGCCATTAGCAACAGCTTTGCGATGAACATGTAAATCGCAGTTCTGGGTCGTTGCCAGTGAGATTGGTATTTTATGGAATGGCAATTGTCGATCTGCATTTCCTTGTTTTATTTGTACTCTTATGCGTTTTACCTTTTTGGTGAGGATTGGTATGGCTGTAGGGGAGGAGGAGGCCATAAGTAGAATTTGGGGGTATATTTAAATCATTTTAAATATGCCCCTGAGTTCTACTCTTCAGGTTGCAGCAATTTGTAATCACCAATCAAGTTCTCTCAAGGGGAAAGCGTTTCTGCTTTTTGCTGATATTACCTTTTGGTCCGGCGCCCTTTGGTAGAGCGCGACGGGCTGACAATAAATTTTGAGTTACCTTTTGGTCCGGCGCCCTGTGGTAAGAGATAGATGGGCTGATAATAAAATGTGGAGTTACCTTTTGGTCCGGCGCCCTGTGGAAGGAGCGCAATTAGGCTGATAATTTTTTTAGTTAACTTTTGGTCCGGTGCCCTGTGGAAAGAGCGCGACGGGCTGACAATAAAATTTGGAGTTACCTTTTGGTCCGGCTCCCGGTGGTAGGGCAGCGATGGGCTGATAATGTAATTTTAAGTTACGTTTTGGTCTAACATCCTGTGGCAAGATCAAGACCAGCTGATAATATAATTTTAAATGACCTTACCCAAAGTACATTGCCAAAAAAGAATATAAAAAATATATTAGAGAACAACTAATTAGGACCCTTATCCACTAAACACGTTTCGATCTAAAAATCATTTTGTTTCTGTTTTGCCATTAGCAACAGCTTTGCGATGAACATGTAAATCGCAGTTCTGGGTCTTTGCTAGTGCGATTGGTATTTTCTGGAATGGCAATTGTTGATCTGCACTTTCTTTGTTTTATTTGTACCCTTTTGCTTTTTACCATTTTGGTGAGGATTGGCATGGCTGTAGGGGAGGAGGAGGCCATACGTAGAATTTGGGGGTATATTTAAATCATTTTAAATATGCCCCTGAGTTCTACTCTTGAGGTTGCAGCAATTTGTAATCACCAATTAAGTTCTCTCAAGGGGGAAGGGTTTCTGCTCTTTCCTGATATTACCTTTTGGTCCGGCGCCCTTTGCTGGAGCGCGACGGGCTGACAATAAATTTGGAGATACCTTTTGGTCCGGCGCCCTGTGGATAGAGCGCGACAGGCTTAAAATAAAATTTGGAGTTACCTTCTGGTCCGGCGCCCTGTGGTAGGGCAGCAACGGGCTGATAATGTAATTTTGAGGTACCTTTTGGTCTAACATCCTGTGGCAAGATCAAGAACAGCTGATAATATAATTTTAAATGACCTTACCTAAAGTACTTTGCCAAAAAAGAATATACAAAAATATCTTAGAGGAGAACAACTAATTAGGACCCTTATCCAATAAGCAAGTTTCGATCTAAAAATCATTTCGTTTCCGTTTTGCCATTAGCAACAGCTTTGCGATTAACATGTAAATCGCAGTTCTGGGTCTTTGCCAGTGTGATTGGTATTTTCTGGAATGGCAATTGTCGATCTGCATTTCCTTGTTTTATTTGTACTCTTATGCGTTTTACCTTTTTGGTGAGGATTGGCATGGCTGTAGGGGAGGAGGAGGCCATACGTAGAATTTGGGTGTATATTTAAATCATTTTAAATATGCCCCTGAGTTCTACTCTTCAGGTTGCAGCAATTTGTAATCACCAATCATGTTCTCTCAAGGGGAAAGCGTTTCTGCTTTTTGCTGATATTACCTTTTGGTCCGGCGCCCTTTGGTAGAGCGCGATGGGCTGACAATAAATTTGGAGTTACCTTTTGGTCCGGCGCCCTGTGGTAAGAGCGCGACGGGCTGATAAAAAAATTTGGAGTTACCTTTTGGTCCGGCGCCCTGTGGAAGGAGCGCGACGGGCTGACAATAAAATTTAGAGTTACCTTTTGGTTTGGTCTCCCTGTGGTAGGGCAGCGACGGGCTGATAATGTAATTTTGAGTTACGTTTTGTCTAACATCCTGTGGCAAGATCAAGACCAGCTGATATTATGATTTTAAATGACCTTACCCAAAGTACATTGCCAAAAAAGAATATAAAAAATATCTTAGAGAACAACTAATTAGGACCCTTATCCACTAAACACGTTTCAATCTAAAAATCATTTCGTTTCCATTTTGCCATTAGCAACAGCTTTGCGATGAACATGTAAATCGCAGTTCTGGGTCGTTGCCAGTGAGATTGGTATTTTATGGAATGGCAATTGTCGATCTGCATTTCCTTGTTTTATTTGTACTCTTATGCGTTTTACCTTTTTGGTGAGGATTGGTATGGCTGTAGGGGAGGAGGAGGCCATAAGTAGAATTTGGGGGTATATTTAAATCATTTTAAATATGCCCCTGAGTTCTACTCTTCAGGTTGCAGCAATTTGTAATCACCAATCAAGTTCTCTCAAGGGGAAAGCGTTTCTGCTTTTTGCTGATATTACCTTTTGGTCCGGCGCCCTTTGGTAGAGCGCGACGGGCTGACAATAAATTTTGAGTTACCTTTTGGTCCGGCGCCCTGTGGTAAGAGATAGATGGGCTGATAATAAAATGTGGAGTTACCTTTTGGTCCGGCGCCCTGTGGAAGGAGCGCAATTAGGCTGATAATTTTTTTAGTTAACTTTTGGTCCGGTGCCCTGTGGAAAGAGCGCGACGGGCTGACAATAAAATTTGGAGTTACCTTTTGGTCCGGCTCCCGGTGGTAGGGCAGCGATGGGCTGATAATGTAATTTTAAGTTACGTTTTGGTCTAACATCCTGTGGCAAGATCAAGACCAGCTGATAATATAATTTTAAATGACCTTACCCAAAGTACATTGCCAAAAAAGAATATAAAAAATATATTAGAGAACAACTAATTAGGACCCTTATCCACTAAACACGTTTCGATCTAAAAATCATTTTGTTTCTGTTTTGCCATTAGCAACAGCTTTGCGATGAACATGTAAATCGCAGTTCTGGGTCTTTGCTAGTGCGATTGGTATTTTCTGGAATGGCAATTGTTGATCTGCACTTTCTTTGTTTTATTTGTACCCTTTTGCTTTTTACCATTTTGGTGAGGATTGGCATGGCTGTAGGGGAGGAGGAGGCCATACGTAGAATTTGGGGGTATATTTAAATCATTTTAAATATGCCCCTGAGTTCTACTCTTGAGGTTGCAGCAATTTGTAATCACCAATTAAGTTCTCTCAAGGGGGAAGGGTTTCTGCTCTTTCCTGATATTACCTTTTGGTCCGGCGCCCTTTGCTGGAGCGCGACGGGCTGACAATAAATTTGGAGATACCTTTTGGTCCGGCGCCCTGTGGTAAGAGCGCGACGGGCTGATAATAAAATTTGGAGTTACCTTTTGGTCCGGCGCCCTGTGGAAGGAGCGCAATTAGGCTGATAATTTAAAGTCACGTTTTGGTCCGGTGCCCTGTGGATAGAGCGCGACAGGCTTAAAATAAAATTTGGAGTTACCTTCTGGTCCGGCGCCCTGTGGTAGGGCAGCAACGGGCTGATAATGTAATTTTGAGGTACCTTTTGGTCTAACATCCTGTGGCAAGATCAAGAACAGCTGATAATATAATTTTAAATGACCTTACCTAAAGTACTTTGCCAAAAAAGAATATACAAAAATATCTTAGAGGAGAACAACTAATTAGGACCCTTATCCAATAAGCAAGTTTCGATCTAAAAATCATTTCGTTTCCGTTTTGCCATTAGCAACAGCTTTGCGATTAACATGTAAATCGCAGTTCTGGGTCTTTGCCAGTGTGATTGGTATTTTCTGGAATGGCAATTGTCGATCTGCATTTCCTTGTTTTATTTGTACTCTTATGCGTTTTACCTTTTTGGTGAGGATTGGCATGGCTGTAGGGGAGGAGGAGGCCATACGTAGAATTTGGGTGTATATTTAAATCATTTTAAATATGCCCCTGAGTTCTACTCTTCAGGTTGCAGCAATTTGTAATCACCAATCATGTTCTCTCAAGGGGAAAGCGTTTCTGCTTTTTGCTGATATTACCTTTTGGTCCGGCGCCCTTTGGTAGAGCGCGATGGGCTGACAATAAATTTGGAGTTACCTTTTGGTCCGGCGCCCTGTGGTAAGAGCGCGACGGGCTGATAAAAAAATTTGGAGTTACCTTTTGGTCCGGCGCCCTGTGGAAGGAGCGCGACGGGCTGACAATAAAATTTAGAGTTACCTTTTGGTTTGGTCTCCCTGTGGTAGGGCAGCGACGGGCTGATAATGTAATTTTGAGTTACGTTTTGTCTAACATCCTGTGGCAAGATCAAGACCAGCTGATATTATGATTTTAAATGACCTTACCCAAAGTACATTGCCAAAAAAGAATATAAAAAATATCTTAGAGAACAACTAATTAGGACCCTTATCCACTAAACACGTTTCAATCTAAAAATCATTTCGTTTCCATTTTGCCATTAGCAACAGCTTTGCGATGAACATGTAAATCGCAGTTCTGGGTCGTTGCCAGTGAGATTGGTATTTTCTGGAATCGCAATTGTCGATCTGCATTTTCCTTGTTTTATTTGTACACTTATGCGTTTTACCTTTTTGGTGAGGATTGGCATGGCTGTAGGGGAGGAGGAGGCCATAAGTAGAATTTGGGGGGTATATTTAAATCATTTTAAATATGCCCCTGAGTTCTACTCTTCAGGTTGCAGCAATTTGCAATCACCAATCAAGTTTTCTCAAGGACCAGTTCCTGCTTGGGGTGCTTTTGGTGGGAAGCGTTTCTGCTCTTTGCTGATATCACCTTTTGGTCCGGCACCCTTTCGTAGAGCGCGACAGCCTGATTATACAATTTTGAGATACCTTTTGGTCCGGCGCCCTGTGGTAGGGTAGCGACGGGCTGATAATGTAATATTGAGTTATTTTTTTGGTCTGGCATCCTATGGCAAGATCAAAACCAGCTGATAATATAATTTTAAATGACCTTACCTAAAGTACTTTGCCAACAAAGAATATACAAAAATATCTTAGAGGAGAACAACTAATTAGGACCCTTATCCAATAAGCAAGTTTCGATCTAAAAATCATTTCGTTTCCGTTTTGCCATTAGCAACAGCTTTGCGATTAACATGTAAATCGCAATTCTGGGTCTTTGCCAGTGTGATTGGTATTTTCTGGAATGACAATTGTTGATCTGCATTTTCCTTGTTTTATTTGTACACTTATGCGTTTTACCTTTTTGGTGAGGATTGGTATGGCTGTAGGGGAGGAGGAGGCCATAAGTAGAATTTGGGGGTATATTTAAATCATTTTAAATATGCCCCTGAGTTCTACTCTTAAGGTTGCAGCAATTTGTAATCACCAATCAAGTTCTCTCAAGGGGGAAGCGTTTCTGCTTTTTACTGATATTACCTTTTGGCCCGGCGCCCTTTGGTAGATCGCGACGGGCTGACAATAAATTTGGAGTTACCTTTTGGTCCGGCGCCCTGTGGTAAGAGAGCGATGGGCTGATAATAAAATTTGAAGTTACCTTTTGGTCCGGCGCCCTGTGGAAGGAGCGCAATTAGGCTGATAATTTTAAGTTAACTTTTGGTCCGGTGCCCTGTGGAAAGAGCGCGACGGGCTGACAATTAAATTTGGAGTTACCTTTTGGTCCAGCGCCCTGTGGTAAGAGCACGACGGGCTGATAATAAAATTTGGACTTACCTTTTGGTCCGGCTCCCTGTGGAAGGAGCGCAATTAGGCTGATAATTTAAAGTTACATTTTGGTCCGGTGCCCTGTGGATAGAGCGCGACGGGCTTAAAATAAAATTTGGAGTTACCTTCTGGTCCGGCGCCCTGTGGTAGGGCAGCAACGGGCTAATAATGTAATTTTGAGTTACCTTTTGGTCTAACATCCTGTGGCAAGATCAAGAACAGCTGATAGTATCATTTTAAATGACCTTACCTAAAGTACTTTGCCAAAAAAGAATATAAAAAAATATCTTAGAGGAGAACAACTAATTAGGACCCTTATCCAATACGCAAGTTTCGATCTAAAAAACATTTCGTTTCCGTTTTGCCATTAGCAACAGCTTTGCGATTAACATGTAAATCGCAATTCTGGGTCTTTGCCAGTGTGATTGGTATTTTCTGGAATGGCAATTGTCGATCTGCATTCCCTTGTTTTATTTGTACTCTTATGCGTTTTACCTTTTTGGTGAGGATTGGTATGGCTGTAGGAGAGGAGGAGGCCATAAGTAGAATTTTGGTATATTTAAATCATTTTAAATATGCCCCTGAGTTCTACTCTTCAGGTTGCAGCAATTTGTAATCACTAATCAAGTTCTCCCAAGGGGAAAGCGTTTCTGCTTTTTGCTGATATTACCTTTTGGTCTCGCGCCCTTTGGTAGAGCGCGACGGGCTGACAATAAATTTGGAGTTACCTTTTGGTCTGGCGCCCTGTGGTAAGAGAGCGATGGGCTGATAATAAAATTTGGAGTTACCTTTTAGTCCGGTGCCCTGTGGAAGGAGCGCAATTAGGCTGATAATTTTATGTTAACTTTTGGTCCTGTGCCCTGTGGAAAGAGCGCGATTGGCTGACAATAAAATTTGGAGTTACCTTTTGATCCGGCGCCCTGTGGTAGGGCAGCGACGGGCTGATAATGTAATTTTGAGTTACCTTTTGGTCTAACATCCTGTGGCAAGATCAAGACCAGCTGATAATATAGTTTTAAATGACCTTACCCAAAGTACATTGCCAAAAAAAGAATTTAAAAAATATCTTAGAGAAAAACTAATTAGGACCCTTATCCACTAAACACGTTTCGATCTAAAAATCATTTCGTTTCTGTTTTGCCATTAGCAACAGCTTTGCGATGAACATGTAAATCGCAGTTCTGGGTCTTTGCTAGTGCAATTGGTATTTTCTGGAATGGCAATTGTCGATCTGCATTTCCTTGTTTTATTTGTACTCTTATGCGTTTTACCTCTTGGTGAGAATTGGCATGGCTGTAGAGGAGGAGGAGGTCATAAGTAGAATTTGGGGGTATATTCAAAACATTTTAAATATGCCCCTGAGTTCTACTCTTCAGGTTGCAGCAGTTTGTAATCACCAATCAAGTTCTCTCAAGGGGAAGAATTTCTGCTCTTTGCTGACATTACCTTTTGGTCCGGTGCCCTTTGGTGGAGCGCGACGGGCTGACAATAAATTTGGAGTTACCTTTTGGTCTGGCGCCCTGTGGTAAGAGCGTGACGGGCTGATAATAAAATTTGGAGTTACCTTTTGGTCCGGTGCCCTGTGGAAGGAGCGCAATTAGGCTAATAATTTAAAGTTACCTTTTGGTCCGGTGCCCTGTGGATAGAGCGCGACGGGCTGACAATAAAATTTGGAGTTACCTTCTTGTCTCCGGCGCCCTGTGGTAGGGCAGCAACGGGCTGATAATGTAATTTTGAGTTACCTTTTGGTCTGGCATCCTGTGGCAAGATCAAGACCAGCTGATAATATAATTTTAAATGACCTTACCCAAAGTACTTTGCCAAAAAAGAATATAAAGAATATTTTAGAGGAGAACAACTAATTAGGACTCTTATCCACGAAGCACGTTTCGATCTAAAAATCATTTTGTTTCCATTTTGCCATTAGCAACAGCTTTGCGATGAACATGTAAATCGCAGTTCTGGGTCTTTGCCAGTGCGATTGGTATTTTCTAGAATGGCAATTGTTGATCTGCATTTTCCTTGTTTAATTTGTACGCCTATGCTTTTTACCTTTTTGGTGAGGATTGGTATGGCTGTAGGGGAGGAGGAGGCCATAAGTAGAATTTAGGGGTATATTAAAATCATTTTAAATATGCCCCTGAGTTCTACTCTTCAGGTTGCAGCAATTTGTAATCACCAATCAAGTTCTCTCAAGGGGGAAGCGTTTCTGCTCTTTGCTGATATTACCTTTTGGTCCGGCGCCCTTTGATGGAGCGCGACGGGCTGACAATAAATTTGGAGTTACCTTTTGGTCCGGCGCCCTGTGGTAAGAGCGTGACGGGCTGATAATAAAATTTGGAGTTACCTTTTGATCCGGTGCCCTGTGGAAGGAGCGCAATTAGGCTGATAATTTAAAGTTACCTTTTGGTCCGGTGCCCTGTGGATAGAGCGCGATGGGCTGACAATAAAATTTGGAGTTACCTTTTGGTCCGGCGCCCTGTGGTAGGGCAGCGACGGGCTGATAATGTAATTTTGAGTTACGTTTTGGTCTAACATCCTGTGGCAAGATAAAGACCAGCTGATAATATAATTTTAAATGACCTTACCCAAAGTACATTGCCAAAAAAGAATATAAAAAATATCTTAGAGAACAACTAATTAGGACCCTTGTTTAGTACATCAAAGCGCTCAGTCTAATAAAACACATTGGCTGAAAAACACATTAACTAAAAAAGACAGTGTGCGCTTACACCTGAGTACAGCAATACTCCACAGATAATTTATAGTAAAAGTCCAGCGCACATCTTTACATAAAAGCTGACTTTGGTCAGCTTTTATGTAAAGATGTGCGCTGGACTTTTACTATAAATAATTAGGACCCTTATCCACTAAACACGTATCGATCTAAAAATCATTTCGTTTCCGTTTTGCCATTAGCAACAGCTTTGCGATTAACATGTAAATCGCAATTCTGGGTCTTTGCCAGTGTGATTGGTATTTTCTGGAATGGCAATTGTCGATCTGCATTCCCTTGTTTTATTTGTACTCTTATGCGTTTTACCTTTTTGGTGAGGATTGGCATGGCTGTAGGGGAGGAGGAGGCCATACGTAGAATTTGGGGGTATATTTAAATCATTTTAAATATGCCCCTGAGTTCTACTCTTCAGGTTGCAGCAATTTGTAATCACCAATCAAGTTCTCTCAAGGGGGAAGCGTTTCTGCTCTTTGCTGATATTACCTTTTGGTCCGGCGCCCTTTGGTGGAGCGTGACGGGCTGACAATAAATTTGGAGTTACCTTTTGGTCCGGCGCCCTGTGGTAAGAGCGTGACGGGCTGATAATAATATTTGGAGTTACCTTTTGGTCCAGTGCCCTGTGGAAGGAGCGCAATTAGGCTGATAATTTAAAGTTACATTTTGGTCCGGTGCCCTGTGGATAGAGCGCGATGGGCTGACAATAATATTTGGAGTTACCTTCTTGTCCGGCGCACTGTGATAGGGCAGCAACAGGCTGATAATGTAATTTTGAGTTACCTTTTGGTCTGGCATCCTGTGGCAAGATCAAGACCAGCTGATAATATAATTTTAAATGACCTTACCCAAAGTACTTTGCCAAAAAAGAATATAAAAAATATTTTAGAGGAGAAAAACTAATTAGGACTTTTATCCACTAAGCACGTTTCGGTCTAAAAATCATTTCGTTTCCATTTTGCCATTAGCAACAGCTTTGCGATGAACATGTAAATCGCAGTTCTGGGACTTTGCCAGTGCGATTTGTATTTTCTGGATTGGCAATTGTTGATCTGCATTTTCCTTGTTATATTTGTACACTTATGCGTTTTACCTTTTTGGTGAGGATTGGCATGGCTGTAGGGGAGGAGGAGGCCATAAGTAGAATTTGGGGGTATGTTTAAATCATTTTAAATATGCCCCTGAGTTCTACTCTTCAGGTTGCAGCAATTTGTAATCACCAATCAAGTTTTCTCAAGGACCAGTTCCTGCTTGGGGTGCTTTTGGTGGGAAGCGTTTCTGCTCTTTGCTGACATCACCTTTTGGTCCGGCACCCTTTCGTAGAGCGCGACGGCCTGATAATACAATTTTGAGTTACCATTTGGTCCGGCGCCCTGTGGTAGGGTTGCGACGGGCTGATAATGTAATATTGAGTTATTTTTTTGTCTGGCATCCTGTGGCAAGGTCAAGACCAGCTGATAATTTAATTTTAAATGACCTTACCTAAAGTACTTTGCCAAAAAAGAATATAAAAAATATCTTAGAGGAGAACAACTAATTAGGACCCTTATCCAATAAGCAAGTTTCGATCTAAAAATCATTTTGTTTCCGTTTTGCCATTAGCAACAGCTTTGCGATGAACATGTAAATCGCAGTTCTGGGTCTTTGCCAGTGTGATTGGTATTTTCTGGAATGGCAATTGTCGATCTGCATTTCCTTGTTTTATTTGTACTCTTATGCGTTTTACCTTTTTGGTGAGGATTGGCATGGCTGTAGGGGAGGAGGAGGCCATACGTAGAATTTGGGTGTATATTTAAATCATTTTAAATATGCCCCTGAGTTCTACTCTTCAGGTTGCAGCAATTTGTAATCACCAATCATGTTCTCTCAAGGGGAAAGCGTTTCTGCTTTTTGCTGATATTACCTTTTGGTCCGGCGCCCTTTGGTAGAGCGCGACGGGCTGACAATAAATTTGGAGTTACCTTTAGGTCCGGCGCCCTGTGGTAAGAGAGTGATAGGCTGATAATAAAATTTGGAGTTACCTTTTGGTCCGGCGCCCTGTGGAAGGAGCGCGACGGGCTGACAATAAAATTTGGTGTTACCTTTTGGTCCGGCGCCCTGTGGTAGGGCAGCGACGGGCTGATAATGTAATTTTGAGTTACGTTTTGGTCTAACATCCTGTGGCAAGATCAAAACCAGCTGATAATATAATTTTAAATGACCTTACTCAAAGTACATTGCCAAAAAAGAATATAAAAAATATCTTAGAGGAGAACAACTAATTAGGACCCTTATCCAATAAGCAAGTTTCGATCTAAAAATCATTTCGTTTCCGTTTTGCCATTAGCAACAGCTTTGCGATGAACATGTAAATCGCAGTTCTGGGACTCTGCCAGTGCGATTTGTATTTTCTGGAATGGCAATTGTCGATCTGCATTTTCTTTGTTTTATTTGTACTCTTATGCTTTTTACCTTTTTGGTGAGGATTGGCATGGCTGTAGGGGAGGAGGAGGCCATACGTAGAATTTGGGGGTATATTTAAATCATTTTAAATATGCCCCTGAGTTCTACTCTTCAGGTTGCAGCAATTTGTAATCACCAATCAAGTTCTCTCAAGGGGAAAGCGTTTCTGCTCTTTCCTGATATTACCTTTTGGTCCTGCGCCCTTTGGTGGAGCGCGATGGGCTGACAGTAAATTTGGAGTTACCTTTTGGTCCGGCGCCCTGTGGTAAGAGCGCGACGGGCTGATAAAAAAATTTGGAGTTACCTTTTGGTCCGGCGCCCTGTGGAAGGCAGCGACGGGCTGATAATGTAATTTTGAGTTACGTTTTGTCTAACATCCTGTGGCAAGATCAAGACCAGCTGATATTATAATTTTAAAAGACCTTACCCAAAGTACATTGCCAAAAAAGAATATAAAAAATATCTTAGAGAACAACTAATTAGGACCCTTATCCACTAAACACGTTTCGATCTAAAAATCATTTCGTTTCTGTTTTGCCATTAGCAACAGCTTTGCGATGAACATGTAAATCGCAGTTCTGGGTCTTTGCCAGTGTGATTGGTATTTTATGGAATGGCAATTGTCGATCTGCATTTCCTTGTTTTATTTGTACTCTTATGCGTTTTACCTTTTTGGTGAGGATTGGTATGGCTGTAGGGGAGGAGGAGGCCATAAGTAGAATTTGGGGGTATATTTAAATCATTTTAAATATGCCCCTGAGTTCTACTCTTCAGGTTGCAGCAATTTGTAATCACCAATCAAGTTCTCTCAAGGGGAAAGCGTTTCTGCTTTTTGCTGATATTACCTTTTGGTCCGGCGCCCTTTGGTAGAGCGCGACGGGCTGACAATAAATTTTGAGTTACCTTTTGGTCCGGCGCCCTGTGGTAAGAGATAGATGGGCTGATAATAAAATGTGGAGTTACCTTTTGGTCCGGCGCCCTGTGGAAGGAGCGCAATTAGGCTGATAATTTTTTTAGTTAACTTTTGGTCCGGTGCCCTGTGGAAAGAGCGCGACGGGCTGACAATAAAATTTGGAGTTACCTTTTGGTCCGGCTCCCGGTGGTAGGGCAGCGATGGGCTGATAATGTAATTTTAAGTTACGTTTTGGTCTAACATCCTGTGGCAAGATCAAGACCAGCTGATAATATAATTTTAAATGACCTTACCCAAAGTACATTGCCAAAAAAGAATATAAAAAATATATTAGAGAACAACTAATTAGGACCCTTATCCACTAAACACGTTTCGATCTAAAAATCATTTTGTTTCTGTTTTGCCATTAGCAACAGCTTTGCGATGAACATGTAAATCGCAGTTCTGGGTCTTTGCTAGTGCGATTGGTATTTTCTGGAATGGCAATTGTTGATCTGCACTTTCTTTGTTTTATTTGTACCCTTTTGCTTTTTACCATTTTGGTGAGGATTGGCATGGCTGTAGGGGAGGAGGAGGCCATACGTAGAATTTGGGGGTATATTTAAATCATTTTAAATATGCCCCTGAGTTCTACTCTTGAGGTTGCAGCAATTTGTAATCACCAATTAAGTTCTCTCAAGGAGGAAGGGTTTCTGCTCTTTCCTGATATTACCTTTTGGTCCGGCGCCCTTTGCTGGAGCGCGACGGGCTGACAATAAATTTGGAGATACCTTTTGGTCCGGCGCCCTGTGGTAAGAGCGCGACGGGCTGATAATAAAATTTGGAGTTACCTTTTGGTCCGGCGCCCTGTGGAAGGAGCGCAATTAGGCTGATAATTTAAAGTCACGTTTTGGTCCGGTGCCCTGTGGATAGAGCGCGACAGGCTTAAAATAAAATTTGGAGTTACCTTCTGGTCCGGCGCCCTGTGGTAGGGCAGCAACGGGCTGATAATGTAATTTTGAGGTACCTTTTGGTCTAACATCCTGTGGCAAGATCAAGAACAGCTGATAATATAATTTTAAATGACCTTACCTAAAGTACTTTGCCAAAAAAGAATATACAAAAATATCTTAGAGGAGAACAACTAATTAGGACCCTTATCCAATAAGCAAGTTTCGATCTAAAAATCATTTCGTTTCCGTTTTGCCATTAGCAACAGCTTTGCGATTAACATGTAAATCGCAATTCTGGGTCTTTGCCAGTGTGATTGGTATTTTCTGGAATGGCAATTGTCGATCTGCATTCCCTTGTTTTATTTGTACTCTTATGCGTTTTACCTTTTTGGTGAGGATTGGCATGGCTGTAGGGGAGGAGGAGGCCATACGTAGAATTTGGGGGTATATTTAAATCATTTTAAATATGCCCCTGAGTTCTACTCTTCAGGTTGCAGCAATTTGTAATCACCAATCAAGTTCTCTCAAGGGGGAAGCGTTTCTGCTCTTTGCTGATAATTCCTTTTGGTCCGGCGCCCTTTGGTGGAGCGCGACGGGCTGACAATAAATTTGGAGTTACCTTTTGGTCCGGCGCCCTGTGGTAAGAGCGTGACGGGCTGATAATAATATTTGGAGATACCTTTTGGTCCAGTGCCCTGTGGAAGGAGCGCAATTAGGCTAATAATTTAAAGTTACATTTTGGTCCGGTGCCCTGTGGATAGAGCGCGATGGGCTGACAATAAAATTTGGAGTTACCTTTTGGTCCGGCGCCCTGTGGTAGGGCAGCGACGGGCTGATAATGTAATTTTTAATTTACGTTTTGGTCTAACATCCTGTGGCAAGATAAAGACCAGCTGATAATATAATTTTAAATGACCTTACCCAAAGTACATTGCCAAAAAAGAATATAAAAAATATCTTAGAGAACAACTAATTAGGACCCTTGTTTAGTACATCAAAGCGCTCAGTCTAATAAAACACATTGGCTGAAAAACACATTAACTAAAAAAGACAGTGTGCGCTTACACCTGAGTACAGCAATACTCCACAGATAATTTATAGTAAAAGTCCAGCGCACATCTTTACATAAAAGCTGACTTTGGTCAGCTTTTATGTAAAGATGTGCGCTGGACTTTTACTATAAATAATTAGGACCCTTATCCACTAAACACGTATCGATCTAAAAATAATTTCGTTTCCGTTTTGCCATTAGCAACAGCTTTGCGATTAACATGTAAATCGCAATTCTGGGTCTTTGCCAGTGTGATTGGTATTTTCTGGAATGGCAATTGTCGATCTGCATTCCCTTGTTTTATTTGTACTCTTATGCGTTTTACCTTTTTGGTGAGGATTGGCATGGCTGTAGGGGAGGAGGAGGCCATACGTAGAATTTGGGGGTATATTTAAATCATTTTAAATATGCCCCTGAGTTCTACTCTTCAGGTTGCAGCAATTTGTAATCACCAATCAAGTTCTCTCAAGGGGGAAGCGTTTCTGCTCTTTGCTGATATTACCTTTTGGTCCGGCGCCCTTTGGTGGAGCGTGACGGGCTGACAATAAATTTGGAGTTACCTTTTGGTCCGGCGCCCTGTGGTAAGAGCGTGACGGGCTGATAATAATATTTGGAGTTACCTTTTGGTCCAGTGCCCTGTGGAAGGAGCGCAATTAGGCTGATAATTTAAAGTTACATTTTGGTCCGGTGCCCTGTGGATAGAGCGCGATGGGCTGACAATAATATTTGGAGTTACCTTCTTGTCCGGCGCACTGTGATAGGGCAGCAACAGGCTGATAATGTAATTTTGAGTTACCTTTTGGTCTGGCATCCTGTGGCAAGATCAAGACCAGCTGATAATATAATTTTAAATGACCTTACCCAAAGTACTTTGCCAAAAAAGAATATAAAAAATATTTTAGAGGAGAAAAACTAATTAGGACTTTTATCCACTAAGCACGCTTCGGTCTAAAAATCATTTCGTTTCCATTTTGCCATTAGCAACAGCTTTGCGATGAACATGTAAATCGCAGTTCTGGGACTTTGCCAGTGCGATTTGTATTTTCTGGATTGGCAATTGTTGATCTGCATTTTCCTTGTTATATTTGTACACTTATGCGTTTTACCTTTTTGGTGAGGATTGGCATGGCTGTAGGGGAGGAGGAGGCCATAAGTAGAATTTGGGGGTATATTTAAATCATTTTAAATATGCCCCTGAGTTCTACTCTTCAGGTTGCAGCAATTTGTAATCACCAATCAAGTTTTCTCAAGGACCAGTTCCTGCTTGGGGTGCTTTTGGTGGGAAGCGTTTCTGCTCTTTGCTGACATCACCTTTTGGTCCGGCACCCTTTCGTAGAGCGCGACGGCCTGATAATACAATTTTGAGTTACCATTTGGTCCGGCGCCCTGTGGTAGGGTTGCGACGGGCTGATAATGTAATATTGAGTTATTTTTTTGTCTGGCATCCTGTGGCAAGGTCAAGACCAGCTGATAATTTAATTTTAAATGACCTTACCTAAAGTACTTTGCCAAAAAAGAATATAAAAAATATCTTAGAGGAGAACAACTAATTAGGACCCTTATCCAATAAGCAAGTTTTGATCTAAAAATCATTTTGTTTCCGTTTTGCCATTAGCAACAGCTTTGCGATTAACATGTAAATCGCAGTTCTGGGTCTTTGCCAGTGTGATTGGTATTTTCTGGAATGGCAATTGTCGATCTGCATTTCCTTGTTTTATTTGTACTCTTATGCGTTTTACCTTTTTGGTGAGGATTGGCATGGCTGTAGGGGAGGAGGAGGCCATACGTAGAATTTGGGTGTATATTTAAATCATTTTAAATATGCCCCTGAGTTCTACTCTTCAGGTTGCAGCAATTTGTAATCACCAATCATGTTCTCTCAAGGGGAAAGCGTTTCTGCTTTTTGCTGATATTACCTTTTGGTCCGGCGCCCTTTGGTAGAGCGCGACGGGCTGACAACAAATTTGGAGTTACCTTTAGGTCCGGCGCCCTGTGGTAAGAGAGTGATGGGCTGATAATAAAATTTGGAGTTACCTTTTGGTCCGGCGCCCTGTGGAAGGAGCGCGACGGGCTGACAATAAAATTTGGTGTTACCTTTTGGTCCGGCGCCCTGTGGTAGGGCAGCGACGGGCTGATAATGTAATTTTGAGTTACGTTTTTGTCTAACATCCTGTGGCAAGATCAAAACCAGCTGATAATATAATTTTAAATGACCTTACTCAAAGTACATTGCCAAAAAAGAATATAAAAAATATCTTAGAGGAGAACAACTAATTAGGACCCTTATCCAATAAGCAAGTTTCGATCTAAAAATCATTTCGTTTCCGTTTTGCCATTAGCAACAGCTTTGCGATTAACATGTAAATCGCAGTTCTGGGACTCTGCCAGTGCGATTTGTATTTTCTGGAATGGCAATTGTCGATCTGCATTTTCTTTGTTTTATTTGTACTCTTATGCTTTTTACCTTTTTGGTGAGGATTGGCATGGCTGTAGGGGAGGAGGAGGCCATACGTAGAATTTGGGGGTATATTTAAATCATTTTAAATATGCCCCTGAGTTCTACTCTTCAGGTTGCAGCAATTTGTAATCACCAATCAAGTTCTCTCAAGGGGAAAGCGTTTCTGCTCTTTCCTGATATTACCTTTTGGTCCGGTGCCCTTTGGTTGAGCGCGATGGGCTGACAATAAATTTGGAGTTACCTTTTGGTCCGGCGCCCTGTGGTAAGAGCGCGACGGGCTGATAAAAAAATTTGGAGTTACCTTTTGGTCCGGCGCCCTGTGGAAGGAGCGCGACGGGCTGACAATAAAATTTAGAGTTACCTTTTGGTTTGGTCTCCCTGTGGTAGGGCAGCGACGGGCTGATAATGTAATTTTGAGTTACGTTTTGTCTAACATCCTGTGGCAAGATCAAGACCAGCTGATATTATAATTTTAAATGACCTTACCCAAAGTACATTGCCAAAAAAGAATATAAAAAATATCTTAGAGAACAACTAATTAGGACCCTTATCCACTAAACACGTTTCGATCTAAAAATCATTTCGTTTCTGTTTTGCCATTAGCAACAGCTTTGCGATGAACATGTAAATCGCAGTTCTGGGTCTTTGCCAGTGTGATTGGTATTTTATGGAATGGCAATTGTCGATCTGCATTTCCTTGTTTTATTTGTACTCTTATGCGTTTTACCTTTTTGGTGAGGATTGGTATGGCTGTAGGGGAGGAGGAGGCCATAAGTAGAATTTGGGGGTATATTTAAATCATTTTAAATATGCCCCTGAGTTCTACTCTTCAGGTTGCAGCAATTTGTAATCACCAATCAAGTTCTCTCAAGGGGAAAGCGTTTCTGCTTTTTGCTGATATTACCTCTTGGTCCGGCGCCCTTTGGTAGAGCGCGACGGGCTGACAATAAATTTTGAGTTACCTTTTGGTCCGGCGCCCTGTGGTAAGAGATAGATGGGCTGATAATAAAATGTGGAGTTACCTTTTGGTCCGGCGCCCTGTGGAAGGAGCGCAATTAGGCTGATAATTTTTTTAGTTAACTTTTGGTCCGGTGCCCTGTGGAAAGAGCGCGACGGGCTGACAATAAAATTTGGAGTTACCTTTTGGTCCGGCTCCCGGTGGTAGGGCAGCGATGGGCTGATAATGTAATTTTGAGTTACGTTTTGGTCTAACATCCTGTGGCAAGATCAAGACCAGCTGATAATATAATTTTAAATGACCTTACCCAAAGTACATTGCCAAAAAAGAATATAAAAAATATATTAGAGAACAACTAATTAGGACCCTTATCCACTAAACACGTTTCGATCTAAAAATCATTTCGTTTCTGTTTTGCCATTAGCAACAGCTTTGCGATGAACATGTAAATCGCAGTTCTGGGTCTTTGCTAGTGCGATTGGTATTTTCTGGAATGGCAATTGTCGATCTGCACTTTCTTTGTTTTATTTGTACTCTTATGCTTTTTACCATTTTGGTGAGGATTGGCATGGCTGTAGGGGAGGAGGAGGCCATACGTAGAATTTGGGGGTATATTTAAATCATTTTAAATATGCCCCTGAGTTCTACTCTTGAGGTTGCAGCAATTTGTAATCACCAATTAAGTTCTCTCAAGGGGGAAGGGTTTCTGCTCTTTCCTGATATTACCTTTTGGTCCGGCGCCCTTTGCTGGAGCGCGACGGGCTGACAATAAATTTGGAGATACCTTTTGGTCCGGCGCCCTGTGGTAAGAGCGCGACGGGCTGATAATAAAATTTGGAGTTACCTTTTGGTCCGGCGCCCTGTGGAAGGAGCGCAATTAGGCTGATAATTTAAAGTCACGTTTTGGTCCGGTGCCCTGTGGATAGAGCGTGACAGGGTTAAAATAAAATTTGGAGTTACCTTCTGGTCCGGCGCCCTGTGGTAGGGCAGCAACGGGCTGATAATGTAATTTTGAGGTACCTTTTGGTCTAACATCCTGTGGCAAGATCAAGAACAGCTGATAATATAATTTTAAATGACCTTACCTAAAGTACTTTGCCAAAAAAGAATATACAAAAATATCTTAGAGGAGAACAACTAATTAGGACCCTTATCCAATAAGCAAGTTTCGATCTAAAAATCATTTCGTTTCCGTTTTGCCATTAGCAACAGCTTTGCGATTAACATGTAAATCGCAATTCTGGGTCTTTGCCAGTGTGATTGGTATTTTCTGGAATGGCAATTGTCGATCTGCATTCCCTTGTTTTATTTGTACTCTTATGCGTTTTACCTTTTTGGTGAGGATTGGCATGGCTGTAGGGGAGGAGGAGGCCATACGTAGAATTTGGGGGTATATTTAAATCATTTTAAATATGCCCCTGAGTTCTACTCTTCAGGTTGCAGCAATTTGTAATCACCAATCAAGTTCTCTCAAGGGGGAAGCGTTTCTGCTCTTTGCTGATATTACCTTTTGGTCCGGCGCCCTTTGGTGGAGCGCGACGGGCTGACAATAAATTTGGAGTTACCTTTTGGTCGGGCGCCCTGTGGTAAGAGCGTGACGGGCTGATAATAATATTTGGAGTTACCTTTTGGTCCAGTGCCCTGTGGAAGGAGCGCAATTAGGCTGATAATTTAAAGTTACATTTTGGTCCGGTGCCCTGTGGATAGAGCGCGACGGGCTGACAATAATATTTGGAGTTACCTTCTTGTCCGGCGCACTGTGATAGGGCAGCAACGGGCTGATAATGTAATTTTGAGTTACCTTTTGGTCTGGCATCCTGTGGCAAGATCAAGACCAGCTGATAATATAATTTTAAATGACCTTACCCAAAGTACTTTGCCAAAAAAGAATATAAAAAATATTTTAGAGGAGAACAACTAATTAGGACCTTTATCCACTAAGCACGTTTCGATCTAAAAATCATTTTGTTTCCATTTTACCATTAGCAACAGCTTTGCGATGAACATGTAAATCGCAGTTCTGGGACTTTGCCAGTGGGATTTGTATTTTCTGGATTGGCAATTGTTGATCTGCATTTTCCTTGTTTTATTTGTACACTTATGCGTTTTACCTTTTTGGTGAGGATTGGCATGGCTGTAGGGGAGGAGGAGGCCATACGTAGAATTTGGGGGTATATTTAAATCATTTTAAATATGCCCCTGAGTTCTACTCTTCAGGTTGCAGCAATTTGTAATCACCAATCAAGTTTTCTCAAGGACCAGTTCCTGCTTGGGGTGCTTTTGGTGGGAAGCGTTTCTGCTCTTTGCCGATATCACCTTTTGGTCCGGCACCCTTTCGTAGAGCGCGACGGCCTGATAATACAATTTTGAGTTACCTTTTGGTCCGGCGCCCTGTGGTAGGGTAGCGACGGGCTGATAATGTAATATTGAGTTATTTTTTGGTCTGGCGTCCTGTGGCAAGGTCAAGACCAGCTGATAATTTAATTTTAAATGACCTTACCTAAAGTACTTTGCCAAAAAAGAATATAAAAAATATCTTAGAGGAGAACAACTAATTAGGACCCTTATCCAATAAGCAAGTTTCGATCTAAAAATCATTTCGTTTCCGTTTTGCCATTAGCAACAGCTTTGCGATTAACATGTAAATCGCAGTTCTGGGTCTTTGCCAGTGTGATTGGTATTTTCTGGAATGGCAATTGTCGATCTGCATTTCCTTGTTTTATTTGTACTCTTATGCGTTTTACCTTTTTGGTGAGGATTGGCATGGCTGTAGGGGAGGAGGAGGACATACGTAGAATTTGGGGGTATATTTAAATCATTTTAAATATGCCCCTGAGTTCTACTCTTCAGGTTGCAGCAATTTGTAATCACCAATCATGTTCTCTCAAGGGGAAAGCGTTTCTGCTTTTTGCTGATATTACCTTTTGGTCCGGCGCCCTTTGGTAGAGCGCGACGGGCTGACAATAAATTTAGAGTTACCTTTAGGTCCGGCGCCCTGTGGTAAGAGAGCGATGGGCTGATAATAAAATTTGGTTACCTTTTGGTCCGGCGCCCTGTGGAAGGAGCGCGACGGGCTGACAATAAAATTTGGAGTTACCTTTTGGTCCGGCTCCCTGTGGTAGGGCAGCGACGGGCTGATAATGTAATTTTGAGCTACGTTTTGGTCTAACATCCTGTGGAAAGATCAAGACCAGCTGATAATATAATTTTAAATGACCTTACCCAAAGTACATTGCCAAAAAAGAATATAAAAAATATCTTAGAGAACAACTAATTAGGACCCTTATCCACTAAACACGTTTCGATCTAAAAATCATTTCGTTTCTGTTTTGCCATTAGCAACAGCTTTGCGATGAACATGTAAATCGCAGTTCTGGGACTCTGCCAGTGCGATTTGTATTTTCTGGAATGGCAATTGTCGATCTGCATTTTCTTTGTTTTATTTGTACTCTTATGCTTTTTACCTTTTTGGTGAGGATTGGCATGGCTGTAGGGGAGGAGGAGGCCATACGTAGAATTTGGGGGTATATTTAAATCATTTTAAATATGCCCCTGAGTTCTACTCTTCAGGTTGCAGCAATTTGTAATCACCAATCAAGTTCTCTCAAGGGGAAAGCGTTTCTGCTCTTTCCTGATATTACCTTTTGGTCCGGCGCCCTTTGGTGGAGCGCGATGGGCTGACAATAAATTTGGAGTTACCTTTTGGTCCGGCGCCCTGTGGTAAGAGCGCGACGGGCTGATAAAAAAATTTGGAGTTACCTTTTGGTCCGGCGCCCTGTGGAAGGAGCGCGACGGGCTGACAATAAAATTTAGAGTTACCTTTTGGTTTGGTCTCCCTGTGGTAGGGCAGCGACGGGCTGATAATGTAATTTTGAGTTACGTTTTGTCTAACATCCTGTGGCAAGATCAAGACCAGCTGATATTATAATTTTAAATGACCTTACCCAAAGTACATTGCCAAAAAAGAATATAAAAAATATCTTAGAGAACAACTAATTAGGACCCTTATCCACTAAACACGTTTCGATCTAAAAATCATTTTGTTTCTGTTTTGCCACTAGCAACAGCTTTGCGATGAACATGTAAATCGCAGTTCTGGGTCTTTGCCAGTGTGATTGGTATTTTATGGAATGGCAATTGTCGATCTGCATTTCCTTGTTTTATTTGTACTCTTATGCGTTTTACCTTTTTGGTGAGGATTGGTATGGCTGTAGGGGAGGAGGAGGCCATAAGTAGAATTTGGGGGTATATTTAAATCATTTTAAATATGCCCCTGAGTTCTACTCTTCAGGTTGCAGCAATTTTATAATCACCAATCAAGTTCTCTCAAGGGGAAAGCGTTTCTGCTTTTTGCTGATATTACCTTTTGGTCCGGCGCCCTTTGGTAGAGCGCGACGGGCTGACAATAAATTTGGAGTTACCTTTTGGTCCGGCGCCCTGTGGTAAGAGATAGATGGGCTGATAATAAAATGTGGAGTTACCTTTTGGTCCGGCGCCCTGTGGAAGGAGCGCAATTAGGCTGATAATTTTTTTAGTTAACTTTTGGTCCGGTGCCCTGTGGAAAGAGCGCGACGGGCTGACAATAAAATTTGGAGTTACCTTTTGGTCCGGCTCCCGGTGGTAGGGCAGCGATGGGCTAATAATGTAATTTTGAGTTACGTTTTGGTCTAACATCCTGTGGCAAGATCAAGACCAGCTGATAATATAATTTTAAATGACCTTACCCAAAGTACATTGCCAAAAAAGAATATAAAAAATATATTAGAGAACAACTAATTAGGACCCTTATTCACTAAACACGTTTCGATCTAAAAATCATTTCGTTTCTGTTTTGCCATTAGCAACAGCTTTGCGATGAACATGTAAATCGCAGTTCTGGGTCTTTGCTAGTGCGATTGGTATTTTCTGGAATGGCAATTGTCGATCTGCACTTTCTTTGTTTTATTTGTACTCTTATGCTTTTTACCATTTTGGTGAGGATTGGCATGGCTGTAGGGGAGGAGAAGGCCATACGTAGAATTTGGGGGTATATTTAAATCATTTTAAATATGCCCCTGAGTTCTACTCTTGAGGTTGCAGCAATTTGTAATCACCAATTAAGTTCTCTCAAGGGGGAAGGGTTTCTGCTCTTTCCTGATATTACCTTTTGGTCCGGCGCCCTTTGCTGGAGCGCGACAGGCTGACAATAAATTTGGAGATACCTTTTGGTCCGGCGCCCTGTGGTAAGAGCGCGACGGGCTGATAATAAAATTTGGAGTTACCTTTTGGTCCGGCGCCCTGTGGAAGGAGCGCAATTAGGCTGATAATTTAAAGTCACGTTTTGGTCCGGTGCCCTGTGGATAGAGCGCGACAGGCTTAAAATAAAATTTGGAGTTACCTTCTGGTCCGGCGCCCTGTGGTAGGGCAGCAACGGGCTGATAATGTAATTTTGAGGTACCTTTTGGTCTAACATCCTGTGGCAAGATCAAGAACAGCTGATAATATAATTTTAAATGACCTTACCTAAAGCACTTTGCCAAAAAAGAATATACAAAAATATCTTAGAGAACAACTAATTAGGACCCTTATCCAATAAGCAAGTTTCGATCTAAAAATCATTTCGTTTCCGTTTTGCCATTAGCAACAGCTTTGCGATTAACATGTAAATCGCAATTCTGGGTCTTTGCCAGTGTGATTGGTATTTTCTGGAATGGCAATTGTCGATCTGCATTCCCTTGTTTTATTTGTACTCTTATGCGTTTTACCTTTTTGGTGAGCATTGGCATGGCTGTAGGGGAGGAGGAGGCCATACGTAGAATTTGGGGTATATTTAAATCATTTTAAATATGCCCCTGAGTTCTACTCTTCAGGTTGCAGCAATTTGTAATCACCAATCAAGTTCTCTCAAGGGGGAAGCGTTTCTGCTCTTTGCTGATATTACCTTTTGGTCCGGCGCCCTTTGGTGGAGCGCGACGGGCTGACAATAAATTTGGAGTTACCTTTTGGTCCGGCGCCCTGTGGTAAGAGCGTGACGGGCTGATAATATTTGGAGTTACCTTTTGGTCCAGTGCCCTGTGGAAGGAGCGCAATTAGGCTGATAATTTAAAGTTACATTTTGGTCCGGTGCCCTGTGGATAGAGCGCGACGGGCTGACAATTATATTTGGAGTTACCTTCTTGTCCGGCGCACTGTGATAGGGCAGCAACGGGCTGATAATGTAATTTTGAGTTACCTTTTGGTCTGGCATCCTGTGGCAAGATCAAGACCAGCTGATAATATAATTTTAAATGACCTTACCCAAAGTACTTTGCCAAAAAAGAATATAAAAAATATTTTAGAGGAGAACAACTAATTAGGACCTTTATCCACTAAGCACGTTTCGATCTAAAAATCATTTCGTTTCCATTTTACCATTAGCAACAGCTTTGCGATGAACATGTAAATCGCAGTTCTGGGACTTTGCCAGTGCGATTTGTATTTTCTGGATTGGCAATTGTTGATCTGCATTTTCCTTGTTTTATTTGTACACTTATGCGTTTTACCTTTTTGGTGAGGATTGGCATGGCTGTAGGGGAGGAGGAGGCCATACGTAGAATTTGGGGGTATATTTAAATCATTTTAAATATGCCCCTGAGTTCTACTCTTCAGGTTGCAGCAATTTGTAATCACCAATCAAGTTTTCTCAAGGACCAGTTCCTGCTTGGGGTGCTTTTGGTGGGAAGCGTTTCTGCTCTTTGCCGATATCACCTTTTGGTCCGGCACCCTTTCGTAGAGCGCGACGGCCTGATAATACAATTTTGAGTTACCTTTTGGTCCGGCGCCCTGTGGTAGGGTAGCGACGGGCTGATCATGTAATATTGAGTTATTTTTTGGTCTGGCGTCCTGTGGCAAGGTCAAGACCAGCTGATAATTTAATTTTAAATGACCTTACCTAAAGTACTTTGCCAAAAAAGAATATAAAAAATATCTTAGAGGAGAACAACTAATTAGGACCCTTATCCAATAAGCAAGTTTCGATCTAAAAATCATTTCGTTTCCGTTTTGCCATTAGCAACAGCTTTGCGATTAACATGTAAATCGCAGTTCTGGGTCTTTGCCAGTGTGATTGGTATTTTCTGGAATGGCAATTGTCGATCTGCATTTCCTTGTTTTATTTGTACTCTTATGCGTTTTACCTTTTTGGTGAGGATTGGCATGGCTGTAGGGGAGGAGGAGGACATACGTAGAATTTGGGGGTATATTTAAATCATTTTAAATATGCCCCTGAGTTCTACTCTTCAGGTTGCAGCAATTTGTAATCACCAATCATGTTCTCTCAAGGGGAAAGCGTTTCTGCTTTTTGCTGATATCACCTTTTGGTCCGGCGCCCTTTGGTAGAGCGCGACGGGCTGACAATAAATTTGGAGTTACCTTTAGGTCCGGCGCCCTGTGGTAAGAGAGCGATGGGCTGATAATAAAATTTGGAGTTACCTTTTGGTCCGGCGCCCTGTGGAAGGAGCGTGACGGGCTGACAATAAAATTTGGAGTTACCTTTTGGTCCGGCTCCCTGTGGTAGGGCAGCGACGGGCTGATAATGTAATTTTGAGTTATGTTTTGGTCTAACATCCTGTGGCAAGATCAAGACCAGCTGATAATATAATTTTAAATGACCTTACCGAAAGTACATTGCCAAGAAAGAATATAAAAAATATCTTAGAGAACAACTAATTAGGACCCTTATCCACTAAACACGTTTCGATCTAAAAATCATTTCGTTTCTGTTTTGCCATTAGCAACAGCTTTGCGATGAACATGTAAATCGCAGTTCTGGGTCTTTGCCAGTGTGATTGGTATTTTCTGGAATGGCAATTGTCGATCTGCATTTCCTTGTTTTATTTGTACTCTTATGCGTTTTACCTTTTTGGTGAGGATTGGTATGGCTGTAGGGGAGGAGGAGGCCATAAGTAGAATTTGGGGGTATATTTAAATCATTTTAAATATGCCCCTGAGTTCTACTCTTCAGGTTGCAGCAATTTGTAATCACCAATCAAGTTCTCTCAAGGGGAAAGCGTTTCTGCTCTTTGCTGATATTACCTTTTGGTCTGGCGCCCTTTGGTAGAGCGCGACGGGCTGACAATAAATTTGGAGTTACCTTTTGGTCCAGCGCCCTGTGGTAAGAGATAGATGGGCTGATAATAAAATTTGGAGTTACCTTTTGGTCCGGCGCCCTGTGGAAGGAGCGCAATTAGGCTGATAATTTTAAGTTAACTTTTGGTCCGGTGCCCTGTGGAAAGAGCGCGACGGGCTGACAATAAAATTTGGAGTTACCTTTTGGTCCGGCTCCCTGTGGTAGGGCAGCGACGGGCTGATAATGTAATTTTGAGTTATGTTTTGGTCTAACATCCTGTGGCAAGATCAAGACCAGCTGATAATATAATTTTAAATGACCTTACCCAAAGTACATTGCCAAAAAAGAATATAAAAAATATCTTAGAGAACAACTAATTAGGACCCTTATCCACTAAACACGTTTCGATCTAAAAATCATTTAGTTTCTGTTTTGCCATTAGCAACAGCTTTGCGATTAACATGTAAATCGCAGTTCTGGGTCTTTGCTAGTGCGATTGGTATTTTCTGGAATGGCAATTGTCGATCTGCATATTCTTTGTTTTATTTGTACTCTTATGCTTTTTACCATTTTGGTGAGGATTGGCATGGCTGTAGGGGAGGAGGAGGCCAAACGTAGAATTTGGGGGTATATTTAAATCATTTTAAATATGCCCCTGAGTTCTACTCTTCAGGTTGCAGCAATTTGTAATCACCAATCAAGTTCTCTCAAGTGGGAAGAGTTTCTGCTCTTTCCTGATATTACCTTTTGGTCCGGCGCCCTTTGCTGGAGCGCGACGGGCTGACAAAAAATTTTGAGTTACCTTCTGGTCCGGCGCCCTGTGGTAGGGCAGCAACGGGCTGATAATGTAATTTTGAGGTACCTTTTGGTCTAACATCCTGTGGCAAGATCAAGAACAGCTGATAATATAATTTTAAATGACCTTACCTAAAGTACTTTGCCAAAAAAGAATATACAAAAATATCTTAGAGGAGAACAACTAATTAGGACCCTTATCCAATAAGCAAGTTTCGATCTAAAAATCATTTCATTTCCGTTTTGCCATTAGCAATGGCAAATGGCTTTGCGATTAACATGTAAATCGCAATTCTGGGTCTTTGCCAGTGTGATTGGTATTTTCTGGAATGGCAATTGTCGATCTGCATTCCCTTGTTTTATTTGTACTCTTATGCGTTTTACCTTTTTGGTGAGCATTGGCATGGCTGTAGGGGAGGAGGAGGCCATACGTAGAATTTGGGGTATATTTAAATCATTTTAAATATGCCCCTGAGTTCTACTCTTCAGGTTGCAGCAATTTGTAATCACCAATCAAGTTCTCTCAAGGGGGAAGCGTTTCTGCTCTTTGCTGATATTACCTTTTGGTCCGGCGCCCTTTGGTGGAGCGCGACGGGCTGACAATAAATTTGGAGTTACCTTTTGGTCCGGCGCCCTGTGGTAAGAGCGTGACGGGCTGATAATAATATTTGGAGTTACCTTTTGGTCCAGTGCCCTGTGGAAGGAGCGCAATTAGGCTGATAATTTAAAGTTACATTTTGGTCCGGTGCCCTGTGGATAGAGCGCGACGGGCTGACAATAATATTTGGAGTTACCTTCTTGTCCGGCGCACTGTGATAGGGCAGCAACGGGCTGATAATGTAATCTTGAGTTACCTTTTGGTCTGGCATCCTGTGGCAAGATCAAGACCAGCTGATAATATAATTTTAAATGACCTTACCCAAAGTACTTTGCCAAAAAAGAATATAAAAAATATTTTAGAGGAGAACAACTAATTAGGACCTTTATCCACTAAGCACGTTTCGATCTAAAAATCATTTCGTTTCCATTTTGCCATTAGCAACAGCTTTGCGATGAACATGTAAATCGCAGTTCTGGGACTTTGCCAGTGCGATTTGTATTTTCTGGATTGGCAATTGTTGATCTGCATTTTCCTTGTTTTATTTGTACACTTATGCGTTTTACCTTTTTGGTGAGGATTGGCATTGGCTGTAGGGGAGGAGGAGGCCATACGTAGAATTTGGGGGTATATTTAAATCATTTTAAATATGCCCCTGAGTTCTACTCTTCAGGTTGCAGCAATTTGTAATCACCAATCAAGTTTTCTCAAGGACCAGTTCCTGCTTGGGGTGCTTTTGGTGGGAAGCGTTTCTGCTCTTTGCCGATATCACCTTTTGGTCCGGCACCCTTTCGTAGAGCGCGACGGCCTGATAATACAATTTTGAGTTACCTTCTGGTCCGGCGCCCTGTGGTAGGGTAGCGACGGGCTGATAATGTAATATTGAGTTAATTTTTGGTCTGGCATCCTGTGGCAAGGTCAAGACCAGCTGATAATTTAATTTTAAATGACCTTGCCTAAAGTACTTTGCCAAAAAAGAGTATAAAAAATATCTTAGAGGAGAACAACTAATTAGGACCCTTATCCAATAAGCAAGTTTCGATCTAAAAATCATTTCATTTCCGTTTTGCCATTAGCAACAGCTTTGCGATTAACATGTAAATCGCAGTTCTGGGTCTTTGCCAGTGTGATTAGTATTTTCTGGAATGGCAATTGTCGATCTGCATTTCCTTGTTTTATTTGTACTCTTATGCGTTTTACCTTTTTGGTGAGGATTGGCATGGCTGTAGGGGAGGAGGAGGCCATACGTATAATTTGGGGGTATATTTAAATCATTTTAAATATGCCCCTGAGTTCTACTCTTCAGGTTTCAGCAATTTGTAATCACCAATCATGTTCTCTCAAGGGGAAAGCGTTTCTGCTTTTTGCTGATATTACCTTTTGGTCCGGCACCCTTTGGTAGAGCGCGACGGGCTGACAATAAATTTGGAGTTACCTTTAGGTCCGGCGCCCTGTGGTAAGAGAGCGATGGGCTGATAATAAAATTTGGAGTTACCTTTTGGTCCGGCGCCCTGTGGAAGGAGCGCGACGGGCTGACAATAAAATTTGGAGTTACCTTTTGGTCCGGCTACCTGTGGTAGGGCAGCGACGGGCTGATAATGTAATTTTGAGTTACATTTTGGTCTAACATCCTGTGGCAAGATCAAGACCAGCTGATAATATAATTTTAAATGACCTTACCCAAAGTACTGTGCCAAAAAAGAATATAAAAAATATCTTAGAGAACAACAAATTAGGACCCTTATCCACTAAACACGTTTCGATCTAAAAATCATTTCGTTTCTGTTTTGCCATTAGCAACAGCTTTGCGATGAACATGTAAATCGCAGTTCTGGGTCTTTGCCAGTGTGATTGGTGTTTTCTGGAATGGCAATTGTCGATCTGCATTTCCTTGTTTTATTTGTACTCTTATGCGTTTTACCTTTTTGGTGAGTATTGGTATGGCTGTAGGGGAGGAGGAGGCCATAAGTAGAATTTGGGGGTATATTTAAATCATTTTAAATAAGCCCCTGAGTTCTACTCTTCAGGTTGCAGCAATTTGTAATTACCAATCAAGTTCTCTCAAGGGGAAAGCGTTTCTGCTTTTTGCTGATATTACCTTTTGGTCCGGCGCCCTTTGGTAGAGCGCGACGGGCTGACAATAAATTTGGAGTTACCTTTTGGTCCGGCGCCCTGTGGTAAGAGATAGATGTGCTGATAATAAAATTTGGAGTTACCTTTTGGTCCGGCGCCCTGTGGAAGGAGCGTAATTAGGCTGATAATTTTAAGTTAACTTTTGGTCCGGTGCCCTGTGGAAAGAGCGCGACGGGCTGACAATAAAATTTGGAGTTACCTTTTGGTCCGGCTCCCTGTGGTAGGGCAGCGACGGGCTGATAATGTAAGTTTGAGTTACGTTTTGGTCTAACATCCTGTGGCAAGATCAAGACCAGCTGATAATATAATTTTAAATGACCTTACCCAAAGTACATTGCCAAAAAAGAATATAAAAAATATCTTAGAGAACAACTAATTAGGACCCTTATCCACTAAACACGTTTCAATCTAAAAATCATTTCGTTTCTGTTTTGCCACTAGCAACAGCTTTGCGATGAACATGTAAATCGCAGTTCTGGGTCTTTGCCAGTGTGATTGGTATTTTCTGGAATGGCAATTGTCGATCTGCATTTCCTTGTTTTATTTGTACTCTTATGCGTTTTACCTTTTTGGTGAGTATTGGTATGGCTGTAGGGGAGGAGGAGGCCATAAGTAGAATTTGGGGGTATATTTAAATCATTTTAAATATGCCCCTGAGTTCTACTCTTCAGGTTGCAGCAATTTGTAATTACCAATCAAGTTCTCTCAAGGGGAAAGCGTTTCTGCTTTTTGCTGATATTACCTTTTGGTCCGGCGCCCTTTGGTAGAGCGCGACGGGCTGACAATAAATTTGGAGTTACCTTTTGGTCCGGCGCCCTGTGGTAAGAGATAGATGTGCTGATAATAAAATTTGGAGTTACCTTTTGGTCCGGCGCCCTGTGGAAGGAGCGCAATTAGGCTGATAATTTTAAGTTAACTTTTGGTCCGGTGCCCTGTGGAAAGAGCGCGACGGGCTGACAATAAAATTTGGAGTTACCTTTTGGTCCGGCTCCCTGTGGTAGGGCAGCGACGGGCTAATAATGTAAGTTTGAGTTACGTTTTGGTCTAACATCCTGTGGCAAGATCAAGACCAGCTGATAATATAATTTTAAATGACCTTACCCAAAGTACATTGCCAAAAAAGAATATAAAAAATATCTTAGAGAACAACTAATTAGGACCCTTATCCACTAAACACGTTTCAATCTAAAAATCATTTCGTTTCTGTTTTGCCATTAGCAACAGCTTTGCGATGAACATGTAAATCGCAGTTCTGGGTCTTTGCTAGTGCGATTGGTATTTTCTGGAATGGCAATTGTCGATCTGCATTTTCTTTGTTTTATTTGTACTCTTATGCTTTTTACCATTTTGGTGAGGATTGGCATGGCTGTAGGGGAGGAGGAGGCCATACGTAGAATTTGGGGGTATATTTAAATCATTTTAAATATGCCCCTGAGTTCTACTCTTCAGGTTGCAGCAATTTGTAATCACCAATCAAGTTCTCTCAAGGGGGAAGCGTTTCTGCTCTTTCCTGATATTACCTTTTGGTCCGGCGCCCTTTGCTGGAGCGCGACGGGCTGACAATAAATTTGGAGTTACCTTTTGGTCCGGCGCCCTGTGGAAGGAGCGCGACGAGCTTAAAATAAAATTTGGAGTTACCTTCTGGTCCGGCGCCCTGTGGTAGGGCAGCAACGGGCTGATAATGTAATTTTGAGGTACCTTTTGGTCTACCATCCTGTGGCAAGATCAAGGCCAGCTGATAATATAATTTTAAATGACCTTACCCAAAGTACATTGCCAAAAAAGAATATAAAAAATATCTTAGAGAACAACTAATTAGGACCCTTATCCACTAAACACGTTTCAATCTAAAAATCATTTCGTTTCTGTTTTGCCATTAGCAACAGCTTTGCGATGAACATGTAAATCGCAGTTCTGGGTCTTTGCTAGTGCGATTGGTATTTTCTGGAATGGCAATTGTCGATCTGCATTTTCTTTGTTTTATTTGTACTCTTATGCTTTTTACCATTTTGGTGAGGATTGGCATGGCTGTAGGGGAGGAGGAGGCCATACGTAGAATTTGGGGGTATATTTAAATCATTTTAAATATGCCCCTGAGTTCTACTCTTCAGGTTGCAGCAATTTGTAATCACCAATCAAGTTCTCTCAAGGGGGAAGCGTTTCTGCTCTTTCCTGATATTACCTTTTGGTCCGGCGCCCTTTGCTGGAGTGCGACGGGCTGACAATAAATTTGGAGTTACCTTTTGGTCCGGCGCCCTGTGGAAGGAGCGCGACGAGCTTAAAATAAAATTTGGAGTTACCTTCTGGTCCGGCGCCCTGTGGTAGGGCAGCAACGGGCTGATAATGTAATTTTGAGGTACCTTTTGGTCTACCATCCTGTGGCAAGATCAAGGCCAGCTGATAATATAATTTTAAATGACCTTACCCAAAGTACTTTGCCAAAAAAGAATATAAAAAATATTTTAGAGGAGAACAACTAATTAGGACCTTTATCCACTAAGCACGTTTTCGATCTAAAAATCATTTTGTTTCCATTTTGCCATTAGCAACAGCTTTGCGATGAACATGTAAATCGCAGTTCGGGGACTTTGCCAGTGCGATTGGTATTTTCTGGATTGGCAATTGTTGATCTGCATTTTCCTTGTTTTATTTGTACACTTATGCGTTTTACCTTTTTGGTGAGGATTGGCATGGCTGTAGGGGAGGAGGAGGCCATATGTAGAATTTGGGGGTATATTTAAATCATTTTAAATATGCCCCTGAGTTCTACTCTTCAGGTTGCAGCAATTTGTAATCACCAATCAAGTTTTCTCAAGGGGGAAGCGTTTCTGCTCTTTGCTGATATTACCTTTTGGTCCGGCGCCCTTTGGTGGAGCGCGACGGGCTGACAATAAATTTGGAGTTACCTTTTGGTCCGGCGCCCTGTGGTAAGAGCGTGACGGGCTGATAATAATATTTGGAGTTACCTTTTGGTCCAGTGCCCTGTGGAAGGAGCGCAATTAGGCTGATAATTTAAAGTTACCTTTTGGTCCGGTGCCCTGTGGATAGAGCGCGACGGGCTGACAATAATATTTGGAGTTACCTTCTTGTCCGGCGCACTGTGATAGGGCAGCAACGGGCTGATAATGTAATTTTGAGTTACCTTTTGGTCTGGCATCCTGTGGCAAGATCAAGACCAGCTGATAATATAATTTTAAATGACCTTACCCAAAGTACTTTGCCAAAAAAGAATATAAAAAATATTTTAGAGGAGAACAACTAATTAGGACCTTTATCCACTAAGCACGTTTCGATCTAAAAATCATTTCGTTTCCATTTTGGCATTAGCAACAGCTTTGCGATGAACATGTAAATCGCAGTTCTGGGACTTTGCCAGTGCGATTTGTACTTTCTGGATTGGCAATTGTTGATCTGCATTTTCCTTGTTATATTTGTATACTTATGCGTTTTACCTTTTTGATGAGGATTGGCATGGCTGTAGGGGAGGAGGAGGCCATAAGTAGAATTTGGGGGTAGATTTAAATCATTTTAAATATGCCCCTGAGTTCTACTCTTCAGGTTGCAGCAATTTGTAACCACCAATCAAGTTTTCTCAAGGACCAGTTCCTGCTTGGGGTGCTTTTGGTGGGAAGCGTTTCTGCTCTTTGCTGATATCACCTTTTGGTCCGGCACCCTTTCGTAGAGCGCGACGGCCTGATAATACAATTTTGAGTTACCTTTTGGTCCGGCGCCCTGTGGTAGGGTAGCGACGGGCTGATAATGTAATATTGAGTTATTTTTTGGTCTGGCATCCTGTGGCAAGGTCAAGACCAGCTGATAATTTAATTTTAAATGACCTTACCTAAAGTACTTTGCCAAAAAAGAATATAAAAAATATCTTAGAGGAGAACAACTAATTAGGACCCTTATCCAATAAGCAAGTTTCGATCTAAAAATCATTTCGTTTCCGTTTTGCCATTAGCAACAGCTTTGCGATTAACATGTAAATCGCAGTTCTGGGTCTTTGCCAGTGTGATTGGTATTTTCTGGAATGGCAATTGTCGATCTGCATTTCCTTGTTTTATTTGTACTCTTATGCGTTTTACCTTTTTGGTGAGGATTGGCATGGCTGTAGGGGAGGAGGAGGCCATACGTAGAATTTGGGTGTATATTTAAATCATTTTAAATATGCCCCTGAGTTCTACTCTTCAGGTTGCAGCAATTTGTAATCACCAATCATGTTCTCTCAAGGGGAAAGCGTTTCTGCTTTTTGCTGATATTACCTTTTGGTCCGGCGCCCTTTGGTAGAGCGCGACGGGCTGACAATAAATTTGGAGTTACCTGTAGGTCCGGCGCCCTGTGGTAAGAGAGCGATGGGCTGATAATAAAATTTGGAGTTACCTTTTGGTCCGGCGCCCTGTGGAAGGAGCGCGACGGGCTGACAATAAAATTTGGAGTTACCTTTTGGTCCGGCGCCCTGTGGTACGCAGCGACGGGCTGATAATGTAATTTTGAGTTACGTTTTGGTCTAACATCCTGTGGCAAGATCAAAACCAGCTGATAATATAATTTTAAATGACCTTACCCAAAGTACATTGCCAAAAAAGAATATAAAAAATATCTTAGAGAACAACTAATTAGGACCCTTATCCACTAAACACGTTTCGATCTAAAAATCATTTTGTTTCTATTTTGCCATTAGCAACAGCTTTGCGATTAACATGTAAATCGCAATTCTGGGTCTTTGCTAGTGCGATTGGTATTTTCTGGAATGGCAATTGTCGATCTGCATTTTCTTTGTTTTATTTGTACTCTTATGCTTTTTACCATTTTGGTGAGGATTGGCATGGCTGTAGGGGAGGAGGAGGCCATACGTAGAATTTGGGGGTATATTTAAATCATTTTAAATATGCCCCTGAGTTCTACTCTTCAGGTTGCAGCAATTTGTAATCACCAATCAAGTTCTCTCAAGGGGGAAGCGTTTCTGCTCTTTGCTGATATTACCTTTTGGTCCGGCGCCCTTTGGTGGAGCGTGACGGGCTGACAATAAATTTGGAGTTACCTTTTGGTCCGGCGCCCTGTGGTAAGAGCGTGACGGGCTGATAATAATATTTGGAGTTACCTTTTGGTCCAGTGCCCTGTGGAAGGAGCGCAATTAGGCTGATAATTTAAAGTTACCTTTTGGTCCGGTGCCCTGTGGATAGAGCGCGACGGGCTGACAATAAAATTTGGAGTTACCTTCTTGTCCGGCGCACTGTGATAGGGCAGCAACGGGCTGATAATGTAATTTTTAGTTACCTTTTGGTCTGGCATCCTGTGGCAAGATCAAGACCAGCTGATAATATAATTTTAAATGACCTTACCCAAAGTACTTTGCCAAAAAAGAATATAAAAATTTTTTAGAGGAGAACAACTAATTAGGACCTTTTGCACTAAGCACGTTTCGATCTAAAAATAATTTCGTTTCCATTTTGCCATTAGCAACAGCTTTGCGATGAACATGTAAATCGCAGTTCTGGGACTTTGCCAGTGCGATTTGTATTTTCTGGATTGGCAATTGTTGATCTGCATTTTCCTTGTTATATTTGTACACTTATGCGTTTTACCTTTTTGGTGAGGATTGGCATGGCTGTAGGGGAGGAGGAGGCCATATGTAGAATTTGGGGGTAGATTTAAATCATTTTAAATATGCCCCTGAGTTCTACTCTTCAGGTTGCAGCAATTTGTAATCACCAATCAAGTTTTCTCAAGGACCAGTTCCTGCTTGGGGTGCTTTTGGTGGGAAGCGTTTCTGCTCTTTGCTGATATCACCTTTTGGTCCGGCACCCTTTCGTAGAGCGCGACGGCCTGATAATACAATTTTGAGTTACCTTTTGGTCCGGCGCCCTGTGGTAGGGTAGCGACGGGCTGATAATGTAATATTGAGTTATTTTTTGGTCTGGCATCCTGTGGCAAGGTCAAGACCAGCTGATAATTTAATTTTAAATGACCTTACCTAAAGTACTTTGCCAAAAAAGAATATAAAAAATATCTTAGAGGAGAACAACTAATTAGGACCCTTATCCAATAAGCAAGTTTCGATCTAAAAATCATTTCGTTGCTGTTTTGCCATTAGCAACAGCTTTGCGATTAACATGTAAATCGCAGTTCTGGGTCTTTGCCAGTGTGATTGGTATTTTCTGGAATGGCAATTGTCGATCTGCATTTCCTTGTTTTATTTGTACTCTTATGCGTTTTACCTTTTTGGTGAGGATTGGCATGGCTGTAGGGGAGGAGGAGGCCATACGTAGAATTTGGGGGTATATTTAAATCATTTTAAATATGCCCCTGAGTTTTACTCTTCAGGTTGCAGCAATTTGTAATCACCAATTATGTTCTCTCAAGGGGAAAGCGTTTCTGCTTTTTGGTAATATTACCTTTTGGTCTGGCGCCGTTTGGTAGAGCGCGACGGGCTGACAATAAATTTGGAGTTACCTTTAGGTCCGGCGCCCTGTGGTAAGAGAGCGATGGGCTGATAATAAAATTTGGAGTTACCTTTTGGTCCGGCGCCCTGTGGAAGGAGCGCGACGGGCTGACAATAAAATTTGGAGTTACCTTTTGGTCCGGTGCCCTGTGGTAGGGCAGCGACGGGCTGATAATGTAATTTTAAGTTACGTTTTGGTCTAACATCCTGTGGCAAGATCAAGACCAGCTGATAATATAATTTTAAATGACCTTACCCAAAGTACATTGCCAAAAAAGAATATAAAAAATATCTTAGAGAACAACTAATTAGGACCCTTATCCACTAAACACGTTTCGATCTAAAAATCATTTCGTTTCTGTTTTGCCATTAGCAACAGCTTTGAGATGAACATGTAAATTGCAGTTCTGGGTCTTTGCCAGTGTGATTGGTATTTTCTGGAATGGCAAGTGTCGATCTGCATTTCCTTGTTTTATTTGTACTCTTATGCGTTTTACCTTTTTGGTGAGGATTGGTATGGCTGTAGGGGAGGAGGAGGCCATAAGTAGAATTTGGGGGTATATTTAAATCATTTTAAATATGCCCCTGAGTTCTACTCTTCAGGTTGCAGCAATTTGTAATCACCAATCAAGTTCTCTCAAGGGGAAAGCGTTTCTGCTTTTTGCTGATATTACCTTTTGGTCCGGCGCCCTTTAGTAGAGCGCGACGGGCTGACAATAAATTTGGAGTTACCTTTTGGTCCGGCACCCTGTGGTAAGAGATAAATGGGCTGATAATAAAATTTGGAGTTACCTTTTGGTCCGGCGCCCTGTGGAAGGAGCGCAATTAGGCTGATAATTTTAAGTTAACTTTTGGTCCGGTGCCCTGTGGAAAGAGCACAACGGGCTGACAATAAAATTTGGAGTTTCCTTTTGGTCCGGCTCCCTGTGGTAGGGCAGCGACGGGCTGATAATGTAATTTTGAGTTACGTTTTGGTCTAACATCCTGTGGCAAGATCAAGACCAGCTGATAATATAATTTTAAATGACCTTACCCAAAGTACATTGCCAAAAAAGAATATAAAAAATATCTTAGAGAACAACTAATTAGGACCCTTATCCACTAAACACGTTTCGATCTAAAAATCATTTCGTTTCTGTTTTGCCATTAGCAACAGCTTTGTGATGAACATGTAAATCGTAGTTCTGGGTCTTTGCTAGTGCAATTGGTATTTTCTGGAATGGCAATTGTCGATCTGCATTTTCTTTGTTTTATTTGTACTCTTATGCTTTTTACCATTTTGGTGAGGATTGGCATGGCTGTAGGGGAGGAGGAGGCCATACGTAGAATTTGGGGGTATATTTAAATCATTTTAAATATGCCCCTGAGTTCTACTCTTCAGGTTGCAACAATTTGTAATCACCAATCAAGTTCTCTCAAGGGGGAAGCGTTTCTGCTCTTTCCTGATATTACCTTTTGGTCCGGCGCCCTTTGCTGGAGCGCGACGGGCTGACAATAAATTTGGAGTTACCTTTTGGTCCGGCGCCCTGTGGAAGGAGTGCAATTAGGCTGATAATTTAAAGTTAACTTTTGGTCCGGTGCCCTGTGGATAGAGCGCGACAGGCTTAAAATAAAATTTGGAGTTACCTTCTGGTCCGGCGCCCTGTGGTAGGGCAGCAACGGGCTGATAATGTAATTTTGAGGTACCTTTTGGTCTAACATCCTGTGGCAAGATCAAGAACAGCTGATAATATAATTTTAAATGACCTTACCTAAAGTACTTTGCCAAAAAAGAATATACAAAAATATCTTAGAGGAGAACAACTAATTAGGACCCTTATCCAATAAGCAAGTTTCGATCTAAAAATCATTTCGTTTCCGTTTTGCCATTAGCAACAGCTTTGCGATTAACATGTAAATCGCAATTCTGGGTCTTTGCCAGTATGATTGGTATTTACTGGAATGGCAATTGTCGATGTGCATTCCCTTGTTTTATTTGTACTCTTATGTGTTTTACCTTTTTGGTGAGGATTGGCATGGCTGTAGGGGAGAAGGAGGCCATACGTAGAATTTGGGGGTATATTTAAATCATTTTAAATATGCCCTTGAGTTCTACTCTTCAGGTTGCAGCAATTTGTAATCACCAATCAAGTTCTCTCAAGGGGAAGCGTTTCTGCTCTTTGCTGATATTACCTTTTGGTCCGGCGCCCTTTGGTGGAGCGCGACGGGCTGACAATAAATTTGGAGTTACCTTTTGGTCCGGCGCTCTGTGGTAAGAGCGTGACGGGCTGATAATAATATTTGGAGTTACCTTTTGGTCCAGTGCCCTGTGGAAGGAGCGCAATTAGGCTGATAATTTAAAGTTACCTTTTGGTCCGGTGCCCTGTGGATAGAGCGCGACAGGCTGACAATAAAATTTGGAGTTACCTTCTTGTCCGGCGCACTGTGATAGGGCAGCAACGGGCTGATAATGTTTTTTGAGTTACCTTTTGGTCTGGCATCCTGTGGCAAGATCAAGACCAGCTGATAATATAATTTTAAATGACCTTACCCAAAGTACTTTGCCAAAAAAGAATATAAAAATATTTTAGAGGAGAACAACTAATTAGGACCTTTATCCACTAAGCACGTTTCGATCTAAAAATCATTTCGTTTCCATTTTGCCATTAGCAACAGCTTTGCGATGAACATGTAAATCGCAGTTCTGGGACTTTGCCAGTGTGATTGGTATTTTCTGGATTGGCAATTGTTGATCTGCATTTTCCTTGTTATATTTGTACACTTATGCGTTTTACCTTTTTGGTGAGGATTGGCATGGCTGTAGGGGAGGAGGAGGCCATAAGTAGAATTTGGGGGTATATTTAAATCATTTTAAATATGCCCCTGAGTTCTACTCTTCAGGTTGCAGCAATTTGTAATCACCAATCAAGTTTTCTCAAGGACCAGTTCCTGCTTGTGGTGCTTTTGGTGGGAAGCGTTTCTGCTCTTTGCTGATATCACCTTTTGCTCCGGCACCCTTTCGTAGAGCGGGACGGCCTAATAATACAATTTTGAGTTACCTTTTGGTCCGGCGCCCTGTGGTAGGGTAGCGACGGGCTGATAATGTAATATTGAGTTATTTTTTGGTCTGGCATCCTGTGGCAAGGTCAAGACCAGCTGATAATTTAATTTTAAATGACCTTACCTAAAATACTTTGCCAAAAAAGAATATAAAAAATATCTTAGAGGAGAACAACTAATTAGGACCCTTATCCAATAAGCAAGTTTCGATCTAAAAATCATTTTGTTTCCGTTTTGCCATTAGCAACAGCTTTGCGATTAACATGTAAATCGCAGTTCTGGGTCTTTGCCAGTGTGATTGGTATTTTCTGGAATGTCAATTGTCGATCTGCATTTCCTTGTTTTATTTGTACTCTTATGCGTTTTACCTTTTTGGTGAGGATTGGCATGGCTGTAGGGGAGGAGGAGGGAATACGTATTATTTGGGTGTATATTTAAATCACTTTAAATATGCCCCTGAGTTCTACTCTTCAGGTTGCAGCAATTTGTAATCACCAATCATGTTCTCTCAAGGGGAAAGCGTTTCTGCTTTTTGCTGATATTACCTTTTGGTCCGGCGCCCTTTGGTAGAGCGCGACGGCTGACAATAAATTTGGAGTTACCTTTAGGTCCGGCGCCCTGTGGTAAGAGAGTGATGGGCTGATAATAAAATTTGGAGTTACCTTTTGGTCCGGCGCCCTGTGGTAAGAGAGTGATGGGCTGATAATAAAATTTGGAGTTACCTTTTGGTCCGGCGCCCTGTGGTAGGGCAGCGACGGGCTGATAATGTAATTTTGAGTTACGTTTTGGTCTAACATCCTGTGGCAAGATCAAAACCAGCTGATAATATAATTTTAAATGACCTTATCCAAAGTACTTTGCCAAAAAAGAATATAAAAAATATCTTAGAGAACAACTAATTAGGACCCTTATCCACTAAACACGTTTCGATCTAAAAATCATTTTGTTTCTTTTTTGCCATTAGCAACAGCTTTGCGATTAACATGTAAATCGCAGTTCTGGGTCTTTGCTAGTGCGATTGGTATTTTCTGGAATGGCAATTGTCGATCTGCATTTTCTTTGTTTTATTTGTACTCTTATGCTTTTTACCATTTTGGTGAGGATTGGCATGGCTGTAGGGGAGGAGGAGGCCATACGTAGAATTTGGGGGTATATTTAAATCATTTTAAATATGCCCCTGAGTTCTACTCTTCAGGTTGCAGCAATTTGTAATCACCAATCAAGTTCTCTCAAGGGGGAAGAGTTTCTGCTCTTTCCTGATATTACCTTTCGGTCCGGCGCCCTTTGGGGGAGCGCGATGGGCTGACAATAAATTTGGAGTTACCTTTTGGTCCGGCGCCCTGTGGTAAAAGCGCGACGGGCTGATAAAAAAATTTGGAGTTACCTTTTGGTCCGGCGCCCTATGGAAGGAGCGCAATTAGGCTGATAATTTAAAGTTACATTTTGGTCCAGTGCCCTGTGGATAGAGCGCGACGGGCTTAAAATAAAATTTAAAGTTACCTCTTGGTCCGGTGCCCTGTGGAAAGAGCGCGATGGGCTGACAATAAAATTTGGAGTTACCTTCTGGTCCGGCGCCCTGTGGTAGGGCAGCAACGGGCTGATAATGTAATTTTGAGGTAACTTTTGGTCTAACATCCTGTGGCAAGATCAAGACCAGCTGATAATATAATTTTAAATGACCTTACCCAAAGTACTTTGCCAAAAAAGAATATAAAAAATATTTTAGAGGAGAACAACTAATTAGGACCCTTATCCACTAAATGGCAATTGTCGATCTGCATTTCCTTGTTTTATTTGTACTCTTATGCGTTTTACCTTTTTGGTGAGGATTGGTATGGCTGTAGGGGAGGAGGAGGCCATACATAGAAATGGGGGTATATTTAAATCATTTTAAATATGCCCCTGAGTTCTACTCTTCAGGTTGCAGCAATTTGTAATCACCAATCAAGTTCTCTCAAGGGGGAAGCGTTTCTGTTCTTTGCTGATATTACCTTTTGGTCCGGCGCCCTTTGGTGGAGCGCGACGGGCTGATAATAAATTTGGAGTCACCTTTTGGTCCGGCGCCCTTTGGTAAGAGCGTGACGGGCTGATAATAAAATTTGGAGTTACCTTTTGGTCCGGTGCCCTGTGGAAGGAGCGCAATTAGGCTGATAATTTAAAGTTACCTCTTGGTCCGGTGCCCTGTGGAAAGAGCGCGATGGGCTGACAATAAAATTTGGAGTTACCTTCTTGTCCGGCGCCCTGTGGTAGGGCAGCAACGGGCTGATAATGTAATTTTGAGTTAGCTTTTGGTCTGGCATCCTGTGGCAAGATCAAGACCAGCTGATAATATAATTTTAAATGACCTTAACCAAAGTACTTTGCCAAAAAAGAATATAAAAAATATTTTAGAGGAGAACAACTAATTAGGACCCTTATCCACTAAGCACGTTTCAATCTAAAAATCATTTTGTTTCCATTTTGCCATTAGCAACAGCTTTGCAATGAACATGTAAATCGCAGTTCTAGGTCTTTGCCAGTGCGATTGGTATTTTCTGGAATGGCAATTGTCGATCTGCATTTTCCTTGTTTTATTTGTACACTTATGCGTTTTAACTTTTTGGTGAGGATTGGCTTGGCTGTAGGGGAGGAGGAGGCCATAAGTAGAATTTGGGGGGTATATTTAAATCATTTTAAATATGCCCCTGAGTTGTACTCTTCAGGTTGCAGCAATTTATAATCACCAATCAAGTTCTCTCAAGGGGAAAGCGTTTCTGCTTTTTGCTGATATTACCTTTTGGTCCGGCGCCCTTTGGTAGATCGCGACGGGCTGACAATACAATTTGGAGTTACCTTTTGGTTCGGCGCCCTGTGGTAAGAGAGCGATGGGCTGATAATAAAATTTGAAGTTACCTTTTGGTCCGCTCCCTGTGGAAGCAGCGCAATTAGGCTGATAATTTTAAGTTAACTTTTGGTCCGGTGCCCTGTGGAAAGAGCGCAACGGGCTGACAATTAAATGTGGAGTTACCTTTTGGTCCGGCTCCCTGTGGTAGGGCAGCAACGGGCTGATAATGTAAATTTGAGTTACGTTTTGGTCTAACCTCCTGTGGCAAGATCATGACCAGCTGATAATATAATTTTAAATGACCTTACCCAAAGTACATTGCCAAAAAAGAATATAAAAAATATCTTAGAGAACAACTAATTAGGACCCTTATGCAATAAGCGCGTTTCAATCTAAAAATCATTTCATTTCCATTTTGCAATTAGCAACAACTTTGCGATGAACATGTAAGTTGCAGTTCTGGGACTTTGCTAGTGCGATTGGTATTTTCTGGAATGGCAATTGTCGATTTGCATTTTTACTTGTTTTATTTGTACTCTTATGCTTTTTACCTTTTTGGTGAGGATTGGCATGGCTGTAGGGGAGGAGGAGGCCATAAGTAGAATTTTGGGGTATATTTAAATCATTTTAAATATGCCCCTGAGTTCTACTCTTCAGGTTGCAGCAATTTATAATCACCAATCAAGTTCTCTCAAGGGGAAAGCGTTTCTGCTTTTTGCTGATATTACCTTTTGGTCCGGCGCCCTTTGGTAGATCGCGACGGGCTGACAATAAATTTGGAGTTACCTTTTGGTTCGGCGCCCTGTGGTAAGAGAGCGATGGGCTGATAATAAAATTTGAAGTTACCTTTTGGTCCGGCTCCCTGTGGAAGGAGCGCAATTAGGCTGATAATTTTAAGTTAACTTTTGGTCCGGTGCCCTGTGGAAAGAGCGCGACAGGCTGACAATTAAATGTGGAGTTACCTTTTGGTCCGGCTCCCTGTGGTAGGGCAGCAACGGGCTGATAATGTAATTTTGAGTTACGTTTTGGTCTAACCTCCTGTGGCAAGATCAAGACCAGCTGATAATATAATTTTAAATGACCTTACCCAAAGTACATTGCCAAAAAAGAATATAAAAAATATCTTAGAGAACAACTAATTAGGACCCTTATGCAATAAGCGCGTTTCAATCTAAAAATCATTTCATTTCCATTTTGCAATTAGCAACAACTTTGCGATGAACATGTAAATTGCAGTTCTGGGACTTTGCCAGTGCGATTGGTATTTTCTGGAATGGCAATTGTCGATTTGCATTTTTACTTGTTTTATTTGTACTCTTATGCTTTTTACCTTTTTGGTGAGGATTGGCATGGCTGTAGGGGAGGAGGAGGCCATAAGTAGAATTTGGAGGTATATTTAAATCATTTTAAATATGCCCCTGAGTTCTACTCTTCAGGTTGCAGCAATTTGTAATCACCAATCAAGTTCTCTCAAGGGGGAAGCGTTTCTGCTCTTTGCTGATATTACCTTTTGGTCCGCCGTCCTTTGGTGGAGCGCGACGGGCTGACAATAAATTTGGAGTTACCTTTTGGTCCGGCACCCTGTGGTAAGAGCGTGACAGGCTGATAATAAAATTTGGAGTTACCTTTTGGTCCGGTGCCCTGTGGAAGGAGCGCAGTTAGGCTGATTATTTAAAGTTACTTTTTGGTCCGGTGCCCTGTGGATAGAGCGCGATGGGCTGACAATAAAATTTGGAGTTACCTCCTTGTCCGGCGCCCTGTGGTAGGGCAGCAACGGGCTGATAATGTAATTTTGAGTTACCTTTTGGTCTGGCATCCTGTGGCAAGATCAAGACCAGCTGATAATATAATTTTAAATGACCTTACCCAAAGTACTTTGCCAAAAAAGAATATAAAAAATATTTTAGAGGAGAACAACTAATTAGGACCCTTATCCACTAAGCACGTTTCAATCTAAAAATCATTTCGTTTCCATTTTGCCATTAGCAACATCTTTGCAATGAACATGTAAATCGCAGTTCTGGGTCTTTGCCAGTGCGATTGGTATTTTCTGGAATGGCAATTGTCGATCTGCATTTTCCTTGTTTTATTTGTACACTTATGCGTTTTACCTTTTTGGTGAGGATTGGCATGGCTGTAGGGGAGGAGGAGGCCATAAGTAGAATTTGGGGGGTATATTTAAATCATTTTAAATATGCCCCTGAGTTCTACTCTTCAGGTTGCAGCAATTTGTAATCACCAATCAAGTTCTCTCAAGGGGGAAGCGTTTCTGCTCTTTGCTGATATTACCTTTTGGTCCGCCGTCCTTTGGTGGAGCGCGACGGGCTGACAATAAATTTGGAGTTACCTTTTGGTCCGGCGCCCTGTGGTAAGAGCGTGACAGGCTGATAATAAAATTTGGAGTTACCTTTTGGTCCGGTGCCCTGTGGAAGGAGCACAATTAGGCTGATTATTTTAAGTTACCTTTTGGTCCGGTGCCCTGTGGATAGAGCGCGATGGGCTGACAATAAAATTTGGAGTTACCTTCTTGTCCGGCGCCCTGTGGTAGGGCAGTAACGGGCTGATAATGTAATTTTGAGTTACCTTTTGGTCTGGCATCCTGTGGCAAGATCAAGACCAGCTGATAATATAATTTTAAATGACCTTACCCAAAGTACTTTGCCAAAAAAGAATATAAAAAATATTTTAGAGGAGAACAACTAATTAGGACCCTTATCCACTAAGCACGTTTCAATCTAAAAATCATTTCGTTTCCATTTTGCCATTAGCAACATCTTTGCAATGAACATGTAAATCGCAGTTCTGGGTCTTTGCCAGTGCGATTGGTATTTTCTGGAATGGCAATTGTCGATCTGCATTTTCCTTGTTTTATTTGTACACTTATGCGTTTTACCTTTTTGGTGAGGATTGGCATGGCTGTAGGGGAGGAGGAGGCCATAAGTAGAATTTGGGGGGTATATGTAAATCATTTTAAATATGCCCCTGAGTTCTACTCTTCGGATTGCAGCAATTTGTAATCACCAATCAAGTTTTCTCAAGGACCAGTTCCTGCTTGGGGTGCTTTTGGTGGGAAGCGTTTCTGCTCTTTGCTGATATCACCTTTTGGTCCGGCACCCTTTCGTAGAGCGCGACGGCCTGATAATACAATTTTGAGTTACGTTTTGGTCCGGCGCCCTGTGGTAGGGTAGCGACGGGCTGATAATGTAATATTGAGTTATTTTTTGGTCTGGCATCCTGTGGCAAGATCAAGACCAGCTGATAATATAATTTTAAATGACCTTACCTAAACTTCTTTGGCAACAAAGAATATACAAAAATATCTTAGAGGAGAACAACTAATTAGGACCCACATCCAATAAGCAAATTTCGATCTAAAAATCATTTCGTTTCCGTTTTGCCATTAGCAACAGCTTTGCGATTAACATGTAAATCGCAATTCTGGGTCTTTGCCAGTGTGATTGGTATTTTCTGGAATGGCAATTGTCGATCTGCATTTCCTTGTTTTATTTGTACTCTTATGCGTTTTACCTTTTTGGTGAGGATTGGCATGGCTGTAGGGGAGGAGGAGGCTGTAATAAGTAGTTTTAATATTTTAATCTCTGAGCAATCTAAATATGTGATGATTAGGATTCTCTGAGTGGCTTGGGCCCAGCTATGATGAGAAGAATAATTATCTATATTGGATGTGACGCGATTGAGATATCAAAGCTATAGTTAAATTATATATGTGATATTGATAAGCTTGAGTGAAAAGAAATCTTTGATTATCTAGCATAGGCGTACAAGGCTGGAGTGGAAATTCTATAGTCCTGCTCTCAGGAATTCTATGCCTAACCATCCCCCCCAGTCAGAAGTTGGTAAGACAGCTGTATCCCATTATGTCTCAAGCCATAGTGTTACAATGAGACTGCTAGTTCTGGTTCCAGCCAGATGGGAACGTGCTTTCTTTGTGATAAATGAACAGTTAACTAAAGTAGCTAGGTTCAGTAGTCGACCAATAGAGATTACAGCATTGTTTAATTGGACCAATCACAGATAGTCTCGTGTTATACTGTGGGCCCAGCCCATTTCTTTATGTAAGGAGTTTTAGGCGGGAGTGGGTCATTCTGCCATTTTCACTTCACAGACACACACATACTTTCATACATACAGACATACAATCAATTTGTTCATTTTTTGTAATCATTTGTAATGTAACCAAGATTTGTACCTTTATTGATTTATTTTTGAATATTCATGGAAGATCAATAATGTTAAATAAATAACCACATCCTTTTAAATGATTTACTCTGGTCTCTGAAAGACTTTGTGTTCAAGTTACAAATCCCTCATTTTAACATTTAACTATGGTGAGCCAGCCACTCGTAAAATAAGATTTACAAAGAACACAGCTAAATCGCAAATTCGTTTCAAAATCGGGGAACGAGCAAGAAAAGGAAGCGGAGCTGTCTTCTTGTGAAACTCTATTGCGTTGAATCTGAAGCAAGGGAGGAGACCAGACCAGAAGCGAATGGACCTCCAGAAGATCTGTGGGTGATACCAGAAGTCTGTTTGCATAAGGTGACTATGTTTTATTTCCTGTTGAATTAGCTAAAAGTTTTAAGAGTCAGATTGCGTTGTCCGAAGTTGTTAAAGAAATAAAGAATATTTGTTAGTTAGTTAGGGAAATAGTTACTTAGAGGTTGCTAAAATGAACAGCATGCAAAAGGAATGTTTTTCTCATTCCTATGTAAAATGCCTTATTGGTAGCAGACAGGATGCAGACTTCGTTAATGGTGTTGTTTATTTAAAGATGCAGATATTCTTGATTATAGAGCTGCAAGCTAAACGTGGAAAAAATGGTTTAAATTAAAGCTTTTGATAGTGTAATTGGATCATAGGAGTAGATTTAGCATATTAGCTTCTATAAGTAAAGTAAGGGTTTTGTATTTATGCTAATTGGCTACTTGTGTAAAAGAAAATGTGTAAACCATGAATAAGTGACAGTTTATATAAAAAGGAAATATATCTGTAATAGTGGTTTATTAGAAGCGCAGTAATCTTGAAAGCCAGGAAAAATAAAAATGTTTCTGGGTATTTAAAAGTGTGGTTACCAAAATGACATTTTCTTTGCAGCAGCAGTAGTATCATATAACAGCTAGTCTAGTAGGAGTGTAAAATCATTGCAGATGTCACATAAAAGTATTTGTATTGCAAGCTATTTATGTTATGAAAATTTCATTCAAGTTTCAGAGTTGTTGTCCTATTTTTCCATTTGAGTTTTGATAAAAAGTATAAATATAGTCATTAATATAATAATTGATATTAAAAAAAAATTAATTAATTAAAATGAGCTTATTATAAGGTTGCATAGGAGAATTAATCACCATAGTTTAATGATAGACATATCTGTTTCTGTATTAGAGGATTGATGAGGATATGGTGATAAGGGTAAGCATTCATAAGTAAGATGTGATTGCTTGTGTCCATAGATGACAGATATATATTTCGACAATCGATTTACACAAAAGTTGATAAAATAAGTTTTTTTAAGTTATAGGTTTAGTCAGGAGGTTATTCTTAGTGAGTTTATTGTGAAATAAAGAGATTTGAATTAATTTTGATTAAAATAAAGCTGAATTGTTGCAAATAATGATTGCATCAATTACATAAGAATTTGATCTGTAAGGTATAAATAAATTTGGTAGGTCATGACTATAGTTATTACTTTTAGATGATTTTGACACTTTATAAGGTAAAGGTATTTTAAAAGACAATATGTGTGTTCAGTCTAATGTGAGTGATGATTGGAAATATGATCAGGATATATATGTGCTGAATGCTCAGTCCCATAAGTGATTTGTCATGAATAAGTATATCCTTATACTTATATATGCATTATTTTTGTAAAGATCTGTTTTTCTTTACCGGAGGAGAAATGGGAATTTATAAAAATATAATTGATGAATGGTGACAGGTGGTTTCATATCTTTTCCGGTCAGAGGTGTGAAATCAGTTGTGCCAGTTCAAATTATTGGTATACAAGGGACTTGGTGTTGGTGTATCAAATATCTGAAATAAAATTGTATATTTTGGTCATTGCTGTAGATTATTAATACAGTAATGTATGCATTGATATTTTAGACTGTACACAATATATTTAAATTCAAGGAAATTTAAAAAAAATTAATCGTTTAAAGGACAACAGGTTAAAGCAGAACTCTGATAAAAGTTATTGGTTGTGAATTCTATATGTGTTTATGTGATAATATTTTTTTTTATTTCCCTTTTATGATTTGGTGTATACATGTATTCTATCTCCTTAATTATTAAATTTTGTTTCCTGGGAAGTATGTGAAGAGAATCAGAGATGGTGGTGATTTCCTTCCTTTCTGTAAATTGATGAAAATTGAGGTACAATATTGAATGGGATATTGGATTTAAAAAGTAATTCGAGTATCAGTTGTTTATAGAAAAGTGGATTTCATGTTTCCTTGAGTTTATTTTGGATACTAGCAATTGGTTACATCAGTTGCAATGTATTTTAGTAAGATGAGGTCATTTTAAAGTAAAAATTAAAGAAAGGTTTCTAGTTAAGTTTTTAGTGACATAGAAATGTTTTAGCAGAAGCTGTTTAGGAGAGGCGTTAGTCTGTTTGTATAAGAAACAGTGGCATCTATGTTAAAGCGAGAGTAGGGTTAATTAAGAACAGCTGGAGTTCTGTAATCTGAAGTCATTTGCTGTCACTCAAACTGCATGAATAAAGATACGTCAGAAGTTGTTATAAATAATGTATTGATCATTTTTGAGATATCATTATGTAAGAAATTTAAAGGTATCATTTAGTTACTTGCAAATTGCACACACACACAGCAGGTATACTAATAATGACATATACACATGAGATTAGCATGTTATGTAAACGCACACACACACATATTAACATGCTGTTACACATTTACATAAGAGAATATAACTTTGTTGTCCTCACAAAAAGTTGTGAAGGATGGTTTTTAGATGACATTGTGGTTTTTTTTATTTTATTGAGCTCTATCTTAGGTTTGTCTAAGGTTATGTTTATTAGATAAACGAGATTTATTAAAGTTCATGGTTTGTGTCCTCATCAAAGGATTGCAATTTAGACAATGTCATATGAGTTTGTTTGTTCAAAGGGGGAACAAAAAGTTTAAAGTTATTTTCTTGAAATAAGTTCATTGATACCATATTTTTTAATTGTAGACGTATTTCTAAAGATTGATTGACGGAAAAAGGTCACATGCAGAGTTGGCGAAAATGACAAGGCTTTCACATGCTAATGAGCCTATTGAGACGAGATTCCATGCTTCCATTGATAAAGGGATGAAAGGAAGTTTACAGCCTAAAGACTTTGAAGAGTTTTTTTTCCTCCTTCCTTTTTCACGAACTGAACTGAAAATCTAACCTCTTTACACACATAATTTGACACACATGTGGAAAAAAAAAAAAAAAACATTTTCCTTTTTTTGTTTTAATGTCAATGTTCAGTTTATGTTTTGTTTGTGTGTTGGGTTATATGTGATGTTTTCATAAAGTAATGAAAAGTTTAGGAAAAATATTGATTAGAACAGGAAAGGTTTTTAAGGAAAGTTTTTTTTATCCAATAGCTTATAGATCATTTCATTTTAAAAAAAAAAAAAAAAAAATAAGGTAAATTTTTGATTAATGTTTGGAAATTGATATTTTTGATAGAAAGGGGTTTCCATAATATATCTTGTATGCAAAGTTATTTTGAGAGTTTGATCAAAATATTAGAAAAGGAATTTTAGATGGTGCAAAGATCATTGATATAATTAATGGGTTGTATTAAGAAACTTTGAAATCTGATTTAAAGATAATAAGGCTTGTCAGAAAGCAAAAGGCTTGTCAGAAAGAAAAGGGCTAGTTAGATAGCATAATAAACTGTTAATGTAAATCAGATGATGGGAAGGTATTATTATACACATTGCATCAGTATTATGTCCTTAAATGACACATTTTTATGATTTAATATTTTTAATTTTTATTAATAATGGAAACCATATTTGATTAGGATATGTTTGAAAATTCAAACTGCATATATTTTATAGATATTTCCAAACAGTAATACAAACTTTTTAAGGAGGTATGACATAATTGAAGAATACAGGTATACATTGATTCATATTGATTTGGGATAGATAAGTGATATGAATTCCACCAAGATGAATGATTAATATTTTAATGATATTAGTAGTTGTAAGGTAATACATCTGATTATTATGTAACATTATTAGGTAATCCAGTTAATTATATACATTATTATGATTGTTTTTATAAACAGGGTTTTATGATCATTTTAAAATGGAAGAAAAAGTAATGAAATTCAAAGTTTAGATTTGTCATCATGCTTGCATGTTTAGTTTAAGGGTATTAGTTTAATTTTAAGAAGAATCTACCGTTTTTGTCAAAGGTAAAATTCCCTATACAACAGGATGTGAAAGGGTTAACATACACTGTTTCAATTACACATGAGAGTACAAAAGTAGTTGCTGTTTAAGTTAAGTCCAGCAAGGCAGAGATTAAGAGTTTTTTTTCTTTTAGAGTTCATTCACAAGGGATGAATGAAGAGCATATACATGCAATTAGTTTAAATAAAAGTTATTAATTTGTCTAAAAATTTAGGGGTAGCAAAATTTGAAGGTAATTATTAATGAAAGGTGACAGAATATGATTGTTAAATTTTTGATAATGATTAAAATATACAAAGGGCATTTATAGAAGTGAAAGTAATTTTAATATATGATTTTACTTCTATAAAGGGGGAAATGTAATAAGTAGTTTTAATATTTTAATCTCTGAGCAATCTAAATATGTGATGATTAGGATTCTCTAAATGTGGCTTGGGCCCAGCTATGATGAGAAGAATAATTATCTATATTGGATGTGACGCGATTGAGATATCAAAGCTATAGTTAAATTATATATGTGATATTGATAAGCTTGAGTGAAAAGAAATCTTTGATTATCTAGCATAGGCGTACAAGGCTGGAGTGGAAATTCTATAGTCCTGCTCTCAGGAATTCTATGCCTAACCATCCCCCCCAGTCAGAAGTTGGTAAGACAGCTGTATCCCATTATGTCTCAAGCCATAGTGTTACAATGAGACTGCTAGTTCTGGTTCCAGCCAGATGGGAACGTGCTTTCTTTGTGATAAATGAACAGTTAACTAAAGTAGCTAGGTTCAGTAGTCGACCAATAGAGATTACAGCATTGTTTAATTGGACCAATCACAGATAGTCTCGTGTTATACTGTGGGCCCAGCCCATTTCTTTATGTAAGGAGTTTTAGGCGGGAGTGGGTCATTCTGCCATTTTCACTTCACAGACACACACATACTTTCATACATACAGACATACAATCAATTTGTTCATTTTTTGTAATCATTTGTAATGTAACCAAGATTTGTACCTTTATTGATTTATTTTTGAATATTCATGGAAGATCAATAATGTTAAATAAATAACCACATCCTTTTAAATGATTTACTCTGGTCTCTGAAAGACTTTGTGTTCAAGTTACAAATCCCTCATTTTAACATTTAACAGAGGCCATACGTAGAATTTGGAGGTATATTTAAATCATTTTAAATATGCCCCTGAGTTCTACTCTTCAGGTTGCAGCAATTTGTAATCACCAATCAAGTTATCTCAAGGGGGAAGCGTTTCTGCTCTTTGCTGATATTACCTTTTGGTCCGGCGCCCTGTGGTAGAGCGCGACGGGCTGACAATAAATTTGGATTTACCTTTTGGTCCGGCGCCCTGTGGTAAGAGCGTGACGGGCTGATAATAAAATTTGGAGTTACCTTTTGGTCCGGCGCCCTGTGGAAGGAGCGCAATTAGGCTGATTATTTAAAGTTACCTTTTGGTCCGGTGCCCTGTGGAAAGAGCGCGACGGGCTGACAATAAAATTTGGAGTTACCTTTTGGTCTGGCGCCCTGTGGTCTGGCAGCGATGGACTGATAATGTAATTTTGAGTTACCTTTTGGTCTAACATCCTGTGGCAAGATCAAGACCAGCTGATAATATATTTTTAAATGACCTTACCCAAAGTACTTTGCCAAAAAGAATATAAAAAATATCTTAGAGGAGAACAACTAACCATTATCCACTAAACACATTTCGATCAAAAAATCATTTCGTTTCCGTTTTGCCATTAGCAACAGCTTTGCGATGAACATGTGAATCGCAGTTCTGGGTCTTTGCTAGTACAATTGGTATTTTCTGGAATGGCAATTGTCGATCTGCATTTTCTTTGTTTTATTTGTACTCTTATGCTTTTTACCTTTTTGGTAAAGATTGGTATGGCTGTAGGGGAGGAGGAGGCCATAAATAGAATTTGGTGGTATATTTAAATCATTTTAAATATGCCCCTGAGTTCTACTCTTCAGGTTGCAGCAGTTTGTAATCACCAATCAAGTTCTCTCAAGGGCCAGTTCACGCTTGGGGTGCTTTTGGTGGGAAGCGTTTCTTCTCTTTGCTGATATCACCTTTTGGTCCGGCGCCCTTTGGTAGGAGCGCGAGGGGCTGATAATGTAATTGTGAGTTAACTTTTGGTCCAGCGCCCTGTGGAAACAGTGCGATGGGCTAATAATTAAATTTGAAGTTACCTTTTGGTCCGGTGCCCATTGGTAGGAGCACGATGGGCTGAAAATTTTAAGTTACCTTTTGTCCGGCTCCCTGTGGAAAGAGCGCGACGGGCTGACAATAAAATTATGAGTTACCGTTTGGTCCGGCGCCCTGTGGTAAGAGCGAGACGGGCTGATAATAAAATTTGGAGTTACCTTTTGGTCCGGTGCCTTGTGGAAGGAGCACGATGGGCTGTTAATTTTAAGTTAACTTTTGGTCCGGTGCCCTGTGGAAAGAGCGCAACGGGCTGACAATAAAATTTGGAGTTACCTTTTGCTCTGGCACCCTGTGGTAGGGCAGCGACGCGCTGATAATGTAATTTTGAGTTACCTTTTAGTCTGGCGTCCTGTGGCAAGGTCAAGACCAGCTGATAATATAATTTTAAATGACCTTACCCAAAGTACTTTGCCAAAAATATGACTTAAATCCCCCTAACCCCTTCCTTCCTTCCTCCCCCCAACCCTCCTCCCTCTCCCTTACCCCCCCCCCCCATCCTCAGGCTACTTTGCAAATAAGAGGCTAGATTACCACGGTAAAGGCAGGTAAATAGGATAACAAAGTTAACATTTTATAAAAGTGTTGGTATTATAAGTATATATATATATATAAGGAAGTTATGTGAATGTGTATTATTAAGTGGTGAGATGTACATAGCGGACCTTTTACTGCTCACCACCTTAGACAGTTTAGGGTATAAGACTCTCTGTTAGTTAGAAACAGGGGGTAGGGTCTTTTTGAGGGTGATCCCGTGCTAACAGGGCACCCTCTTAGGGTTTTACTTTTATTCTCTATGTTATTATTTTTCTTTCTTTCTGTCTGTTCTCTTTTTATTTTTCTTCTATCCAGCATAATTGTGCTAAACAAGTCCCCTCTCACAGCTTTATCCAAGAAGGTGTAATAGTGAGTAACCCATCCTACAATAAATATGATAAATTAAGCATATGGCACTGATTCCAATACTTTCATGGAATGTCAGAGGCATGAATAACTCAATTAAACGCAAACTGATTTTCAATCATATTCGCAAATTAGCCCCTCACATAATCTGCTTACAAGAAACTCATCTGCTAGGAACCAGAGCATTTCTCCTTAAGAAGCCCTGGATAGCTCAGTACCATTTGGCTCACTATTCCTCCTTTTCAAGGGGCACAGCTATTTTGATTGCCAAAACATTTCCAGGTAGCGTCACAGACGTCAGGGTGGACTCCAAAGGAAACTTTGTAGTTATTAAATGCTTAATAGAAGGCCGCCCACTAATAATTGCTTCAATTTATGTGCCCCCTCCCTTCAATATGTCAGTACTAACTGAGTTAATGACTAAGATACATCCTCTTGTGGATGGCCCCTTAATTCTAACAGGCGACTTTAACGCAATTCTGGACCCCAACTGTAATGATCGGTGTAACACAGAGAGGGTCCGATTACCGGTGAACTGCAGTATCACCGAGAATACAGAATATACCCGATTATTGGTGATCTGCAGTATCACCGATAATCAGATACATCTACTAACCTCTGGACACCTGATGAACAAGTGAGTGTTTAGATGCAACAGAATACTTTGAGTACTTCTCCAGAAGTATGTTCCTTCCTCTGGCCTAGACTCTCCAGGGGGGAGGAGCTAGGCTGAGGGGAGGAAGGACAGAGCGAGAGTGACACTCGTGGGAGAGGGTGTCACTAACAGGTCTGTGAACTGCCTCTAACAGTAAGGCCAGTTCTCGGGGTCGGCAAGCCAGGTCGTTAACACACAGACAGATAAGGTACAGATTCAGGAGGCAGATACTGAATCCAATAAACAGACAGGGTTTGGCAACGGAGTATCAGAATAGCACAGTACAGAATCAGGAGGCCAATACAGAGTCCAGGAACGAGCAGAGATTGTCAACAGAGTAACAGAAATAGCGAGGTACAGAATCAGAGTTCAGAGGTATGGTCAGACAGGCAGAAAGTCATAACAAATAATACAGTTCAATATTCCTATTGCTAAGGTGTGAGCTCCTTGATGTCAACACCTTTGGAAACTATGCTAGAACACAGATACAGACAAGGTCTGAGTGCTACCACGTAGTGATCGCAACGGCAGACTACCAGAGAATGACCAGCACCCAGTATATATATATCAAAGCGCTCTCCGACACCTCCCCTAAGTGCTGGACCAATGGCAGGTGGTGAAAATGTCAGCTGACCAGCCTGGTCAGCTGACCCTTTTCTGGCTGTCATATAAGCTCTGCCTCTCAGCGCGCGCGTCCTTCTGAACCTGTGTGGACTAGCAGTCCCAGCCACACCAGACATGTCTTGCAATGTGACCACTGATTCAGGAGCGGGGACCGCCGCCCTGCTCTTTAAGTGAGCGGCGGTTTCCCCGCGTCCAGCCGCAATGCCATCTGCTTTGCCATGCGTACAATCCGCCGCATCCAACGCGGACTCCACCGCTCTGCCCATGCGGCCTGCGGCGGTTTCTTCACGTTGTGCCGCCATGTTAGATGCGGAAACAGCCGCCTCACTCTGAGCCCTTGCGGCGGCTTTTCAGCGTTTCCTCACACCAACTTAGATAGATTGAAGCCTGGAGGGAGAACCTTCCCAGCATTACTGAGCTGGTTGGACACATATAATTTACAGGATATCTGGAGATGGAAGATCCCCGACTCCAAATCTTTCTCCTGCTTCTCTGACTCCTACAAAACAATGTCCAGAATTGATATGTGTCTAGGATCCTTAGATACCATGCCCTTAGTAGACTCCATTACCTACTTAGCTCATGGTATATCAGACCACTCCCCACTAATCAGAATCAGAATCATATTTATTTCGCCAAGTACAGCAAGGACTGTATTCGGAATTATTTGTGGTACACATGGCATAGACATAGTAAAGGAAAACAAGACGCACAACACAGACAAGTTATATTGTGTAAACTGAGGCTTCCCACCCTGACCTCCCAGACGCTCTGGAGAATGAATCCCTGTTGGTTAGAGGATGAGTTGGTCCTTTAGGAATGTCAAAAAGGCATGGATGAATTTTGGCATGTCAATAAGAATACAGTTACGGAACATATATGCTGGGATGCAGGCAAAGCGGTTCTCAGAGGCCACTTTCAGGCTTCCCTCTCACGAATCAGACAAAATGAAACCGCTTCACAGGAGTACCACGAGAAAGCCTCCAACGAAGCCCAAACCACTTTAATCACTAACCCTTCTGATTCCAATTATACCAAATGGCAGATAGCTCGCAGAAAACTTGAATTAATAACCTTACAAAGAACTAAACGTAGAGACATCATTCAGTCCCAGCGATATTGTGAGTACGGCAATAAGTGCAGTAAGCTGCTAACATACCTTTTAAAATCCACTTCAGAGTCTATGGCAATTCCCTGCATCAGAACTCCCACTGGTACAATTTGTACTACATCCCTTGATATTGCTAATACCTTTACGGAATTTTACACTGATCTATACTCCACTAAAATAGGAAATGTAGACAAAGAAATTAAGGAGTTTCTGAGGGACTTGGATCTGCCAACCTTATCTGAAGACGCGGTTAAAAACCTAGATGCCCCCATTACGTCTCAGGAAATAAGCATGACCATCTCCTCATTCAAGCATAATAAAGCACCAGGCCCAGATGGCATACCCATTGAGTGGTATGCGAAAAACAAGACACTAATAGTCCCACATTTACTTTCGCTATTCCAACATATATTTGACACTGGCTCCCTTCCCGATACAATGTATGAAGCTCTTATCTCCCTAATTTAAAAACCTAATAAGGACCCTACTTTATGTGATTCGTATCATCCGATATCTCTCATTAATACAGATATCAAAATTCTCACAAAAATTCTGGCCACCAGACTTAATGAGTGCATCACCTCCATTGTCCATCCGGATCAAACAGGCTTTATACCTGGTCGCTCCACTAAACTAAACATTAGACGCTTGTTTTCCAATCTCCAATACCCACACAGAAACTCTGAGTACAAGAGTAAACAAACAAGAGTAATCTTATCCCTTGACGCCAACAAGGCTTTTGATTCTATAGAGTGGGCATATGTAAGAACAGTTCTGAAATCCTTTGGCTTCGGCCCTGTCTTTCAAAAATGGTTCCAGATCCTATATAACAAACCCAAAGCCAAAATACGAGTAAACTCCCTGATCTCCCCCCTTTTCTACATTGCTAGAGGCACGAGACAGGGCTGCCCACTTTCCCAGCTCCTTTTTGCCCTAGCCATCGAGCCCCTCGCTCAAGCTATCCATACCAATTCCACGATTTAAGGTCTCAGGATACATAAGGTTGAGGAGCGTATATCCTTATACGCTGACGACATGTTGGTATATCTGGCAGATCCGGGTCCCTCTTTGGAAGCAACTCTAAATATATATGAGGCTTTCTATAAGATCTCAGGGCTTTCCATTAATTGGTCCAAATCATCCCTTTTCCCTCTGGACATATTTGACCCTCAAAAAATTTCCAAATCTTCACAACTACAGATTGTAGAGGAATTTAAATATTTAGGGGTTTGGGTAACACGTCATATAACATCCTTTCTTGAGGTAAATCTCGTCCCCACATTAATGCAAGTGGAAGTGAGGCTAAGAAAATGGTCTTCTCTACCCCTAAATTTATGTGGCAGAATTTGTATCATCAAAATGGTTATTGCTCCCAAGCTTTTGTATATTATGCAAATGTCCCCAGTATGGATTCAACAATCCTTTTTTAAACGTATAAACTCCATCATAATTTCCTTCATTTGGTCAGGCTCAAAACCACGTATCTCATTAACCACTCTTCAACTCCCACTTAATTCTGGTGGTATGGCTCTGCCCAATTTCTTTTTATACCACATGGCAGCTCAACTAACCCCCATTCAAAGTTGGCTTAGTGACGATAGATCCAATTCCAGCCTAGCAACAGAGGCAGACATTGCAGGTTCTTACGAGTCACTATGTGGCGCGGTCTACAGATATAAGGTGTCCGGTGGATCTGAGGGAACAGCCCTCATACATAACACCATAAAAATTTATAAAAGAGCCCGGAAGTATCTCTGTGAACCGTTAGGCCAGGTGCCCCACAACTCCCCCTTATGGGGAAACCCCAACCTCCCTGAACTCCAATCGCTACCTGACATTACTTTTTGGCACGCGCATAATATCAAATACGTAACTCAATTATTTGATAATGGATCTTTTAAAGAATTTTCTACACTACGGCTAGAGTTTGGCCTGCCCAAGCACGCTCTTTTCCGCTATTTCCAATTGCGTCATGCAATTTGGGCTCAGATTGGGCTAACGGAGATATCCTTAGACCCCTCGGGACTTGAGAAAATGCTCCTTAGGAAGGATCATACAAAACAAATATCCACCATATATGACTTTCTAAGTAGAGATGTAGCGAACGGTTCGCCGGCGAACGGTTTCAGGCGAACTTTGGGGGTTCGCGTTCGCCTGCACCAGGCGAACTTTTGCGGAAGTTCGATTTGCCCCAAAGACTTTAATGGCCGCCGACTTTAACGGTTAATAGCAAAGTCCCCTTACATAGTAGAAACACCAAAATTGTTGGGAATGTTAAGTGGAATAGTGGGAACAAGAGGAAAAAATTTTTTTCAAAAAGACCTTATACTTTTTGAGAAAATCAATTTTAAAGTTTCAAAGTAAAATGAGCCGATTCATAAAAAAAAGAACCGATTCATTAAAAAGAACCGGATGATTCAAGAACTGTTAGTATAGCAGAGAATGCGTCCTGAGCAGGACGTGAAGCTGCCGGCTCGCTGCTGTCTCTCCCCACCTGCCTGCACCTGTCACCCTCACCTAGCCTGGCACCCAGCGCACCCATGGGTGCCAGGCTAGGTGAGAGTGACAGGTGAGGAGGTGGGGAGAGACAGCAGGAGCCGGCAGCTATGCGTCCAAAAGGAGGCATTCTCTGCTATGTGGGAGGCGTCGGAGATCTTCAATCAACTTAATTGAAGATCGCAACATAGAGGATACAGTTCGTTGGATCGTTTACCGTGGATATTGGCGTGGGAAAACTTTTTTAAAGGTACAGGTAAGTATTTATGGTTAATTTAGAATAATAAAATACTTTTCTCGTGGTTGTGTTTTTATTTCATTTAACCCTTTGTGGAAATGGGTAAAGGGTACTTTGTACCCCTATACTAATTTCTCCTGGGAGGGGGGTGGGCATCTGGGGTCCCCTTCTTAAAGGGGACTCCCAGATGCCACCATGAACCCCCCCCCAGGGAGTCATCACCCCCACCTCCTCCTGGGGCACCGGAGGTGGGGAAGAGCCCCTTGTCCATGGATTATACAAGGGCTCCGGGGGGGGAGGGGAAAGCTTGGCTGCCCCTCCCCCCCTTGAGCCCCCCATACCATGGACCATGCGGGCTGGTATAGCTCAGGGTGCGAAGCCCCAGTCAGCCGGGGCTCCGCATTCTGGCTATCCCAGCCTGCATGGGGGACAAGGGGTTACAGAGGCTCGAGAGGGGGGACCCCACATCATTTTTTTTTTCATTTATTTCCCACACTCAGCACATAAAAATAATAATAAAAAAAATATATATATATATATATATATATATATATATATATATATATATATATATATATATATACACACATATATATATTTTTTTTATTTTTTTAAAGGACTTACGAGGCCACAAGTATGAAAAAAGTTAAATACCATTTCATAATCCAGATCCATGGAGGACGTCATCTGCGCCCCCCGTTCATTCCGCCATGGCACCCGCAGTAATACCGGCCCCGGTCGGGTCCCGACCCCTCCAAACGGGTCGGGTTCTCATTCCTCCCTCAATATGGCCACCACAGATTGCCACGGCCGTGCAGCCTGCAAAGATGCAATTGCGGCTGCGCAGCTCTAGGTCCTCCTCTCGATGCGTCCGATGTATGCACGCATATTGATGACGCGGCAGGAGGAGGCCCTAGAGCTGCGCAGGTGCAATCGCGTCTGTGCGGACTGCGCAGCCGTGGCAATATGTGGCGGCCATATTGAGTGGGGAATGAGAATCCGACCTGTTCGGAGGGGTCGGGAGTTGGGACCCGACCGGGCCGGTATTACTGCGGGAGCCAAAGGGGAATGAACGGGAGGGCGCGGATGGCGTCCTCCATGGATCTGGATTATGAAAAGGTATTTAACTTTTTTCACATTTGTGGCCTCGGAAGTCCTTTAAATATTGTTTCCTGCTATCTTTTTAACATATCCTGCAAATTTGGTGTTGCTAGGATGTAAGGGGTCTTTGCTATTAACTGCTAAAGTTGGCGGGTGATGATAACCAACCAGAATTATAGGGGTGCGAAAGTGCTGAATTCTGCCATAGGCTTCCATTAGGCTCCCTATTTCACTTTCAAAAATCTCAAATCTTTTCAAAGGGCAATTGCTCAGCAGTGGCACATTTTCTAGCATTGTAGGAACTGTTAGGGGGATCATAACTGGTGAGTTTTGGGCCCCTAGGCCGAAGAGTCTGACGTACATAAATCGCAGCAATGGCCGTTAGCAACGTCTGAATCTCACGAAATGTCTCATGCAGGTAGAAGACTTATTGTTAGACTTGGGCTCCAAAGATGGGTTCCCTACATCTCTGCAAACCAGAGTTACAGGGCTCCAAATTTGGTAAAATCCCCCATAGGCTTTCATTGGGCCTCCTATTTACAGTTCCAAAATCTCACATCTTTTCAAAGGGCAATTGCTCAGCAGTGGCACATTTTCTAGCATTGTAGGGACCCTTAGGGGGATCATAACTGGTGAGTTTCGGGCCCCTAGGCTGAAGCGGTCATAGCCTAGGGTCACAAAAACCTGTACATTTGGGCAATTTCAATGGTAGTGATGCTGACGTACATAAATCGCAGCCATGGCCGTTAGCAACATCTGAATTTCACGAAATGTCTCATGCAGGTAGAAGACATATTGTTAGACTTGGATTCCAAAGATAGGGTCCCTACATCTCTGCAAACCAGAGTTACAGGGGTGCAAAATTGGTAAAATCCCCCATAGGCTTTCATTGCCTCCCTATTTCACTTTCCAAAATCTCCCACCTTTTCAAAGGGCAATTGCTCAGCAGTGGCACATTTTCTAGCATTGTAGGGACCCTTAGGGGGAACATGACTGGTGAGTTTCGGGCCCCTAGGCCGAAGAGGTCATAGCCTAGGGTCACAAAAACCTGTTTATTTGGGCAATTTCAAGGGTGGTGAGTCTGACGTACATAAATCGCAGCCATGGCTGTTAGCAACGTCTGAATCTCACGAAATGTCTCATGCAGGTAGAAGACATATTGTTAGACTTGGGCTCCAAAGATGGGTTCCCTATATCTCTGCAAACCAGAGTTACAGGGGTCCAAAATTGGTAAAATCCCCCATAGGCTTTCATTTACCTCCTATTTACCGCTCCAAAATCTCACACCATTTCTCACACCATTTCAAAGGGCAATGGCTCAGCAGTGGCAAAACTCACCAGTTATGATCCCCCTAACAGTTCCTACAATTCTAGAAAATTTGCCACTGCTGAGCAATTGCCCTTTGAAAAGATGTGAGATTTTGGAACTGTAAATAGGAGGCCCCATAATGAAAGCCTATGGGGGATTTTACCAATTTTGGACCCCTGTAACTCTGGTTTGCAGAGATGTATGGAACCCATCTTTGGAGTCCAAGTCTAACAATATGTCTTCTACCTGCATGAGACATTTCGTGAGATTCAGACGTTGCTAACGGCCATGGCTGCGATTTATGTATGTCAGACTCGCCACCATTGAAATTGCCCAAATAAACAGGTTTTTGTGACCCTAGGCTATGACCTCTTCGGCCTAGGGGCCTGAAACTCACCAGTCATGTTCCCCCTAAGGGTCCCTACAATGCTAGAAAATTTGCCACTGCTGAGCTATTGCCCTTTGAAAAGATGTGAGATTTTGGAAAGTGAAATAGGGAGCCAATGAAAGCCTATGGGGGATTTTACCAATTTTGGACCCCTGTAACTCTGGTTTGCAGAGATGTAGGGAACCCATCTTTGGAGTCCAAGTCTAACAATATGTCTTCTACCTGCATGAGACATTTCGTGAGATTCAGACGTTGCTAACGGCCATGGCTGCGATTTATGTACGTCAGACTCGCCACCATTGAAATTGCCCAAATAAACAGGTTTTTGTGACCCTAGGCTATGACCTCTTCGGGCTAGGGGCCCGAAACTCACCAGTTATGATCCCCCTAACAGTTCCTACAATGCTAGAAAATTTGCCACTGCTGAGCAATTGCCCTTTGAAAAGATGTGAGATTTTGGAACTGTAAATAGGAGGCCCAATGAAAGCCTATGGGGGATTTTTACCAATTTTGGACCCCTGTAACTCTGGTTTGCAGAGATGTATGGAACCCATCTTTGGAGCCCAAGTCTAACAATATGTCTTCTACCTGCATGAGACATTTCGTGAGATTCAGACGTTGCTAACGGCCATGGCTGCGATTTATGTACGTCAGACTCGCCACTATTGAAATTGCCCAAATAAACAGGTTTTTGTGACCCTAGGCTATGACCTCTTCGGCCTAGGGGCCCGAAACTCACCAGTTATGATCCCCCTAACAGTTCCTACAATGCTAGAAAATTTGCCACTGCTGAGCAATTGCCCTTTGAAAAGGTGGGAGATTTTGGAAAGTGAAATAGGGAGCCTAATGGAAGCCTTAGCAGAATTCAGCACTTTTGCACCCCTATAATTCTGGTTGGTTATCATCACCCGCCGACTTTAGCAGTTAATAGCAAAGGCCCCTTACATCCTAGCAACACCAAATTTGCAGGATATGTTAATACCTTTTCATAATCCAGATCCATGGAGGACGCCATCCGCGCCCTCCCGTTCATTCCCCCATGGCTCCCGCAGTAATACCGGCCCAGTCGGGTCCCGACTCCCGACCCCTCCGAACAGGTCGGGCTCTCATTCCCTCCTCAATATGGCCGCCACAGATTCGCAGTCCGCACAGACGCGATTGCACCTGCGCAGCTCTAGGGCCTCCTCCTGCCGCGTCATCAAAATGTGTGCATACATCGGACGCATCGGGAGGAGGACCTAGAGCTGTGCAGCCGCAATCGCATCTACGCGGACTGCGCAGCAGCGGCAATCTGTGGCGGCCATATTGAGGGGGAATGAGAACCCGACCCGTTTGGAGGGGTCGGGACCCGACCGGGGCCGGTATTACTGCGGGTGCCATGGCGGAATGAACGGGGGGCGCAGATGGCGTCCTCCATGGATCTGGATTATGAAATGGTATTTACATTTTTTCATTACTTGTGGGCTCGTAAGTCCTTTAAAAATATATATATATATATGTGTATATATGTATATATATATATATATATATATATATATATATATATATATATATATATATATATATATATATGTGTGTGTGTATATATATATATATATATATATGTGTGTATGTATATATATATATATATATATATATATTTATTTTATTTTTTTAAATTTAATTATTTTTATGTGCTGAGTGTGGGAAATCTGAAAAAAAAAATGACGTGGGGTCCCCCCTCCCGAGCCTCTGTAACCCCTTGTCCCCCATGCAGGCTGGGATAGCCAGAATGCGGAGCCCCGGCCGACGGGGGCTTCGCACCCTGAGCTTTACCAGCCCACATGGTCCATGGTATGGGGGGCTCCGGGGGGGAGGGGCGGCCAAGCCTTCCCCTCCCCCCCCCGGAGCCCTTGTCCAATCCATGGACAAGGGGCTCTTCCCCACCTCCGGTGCCCCAGGAGGAGGTGGGGGCGACGACTCCCTGGGGGGGGGGGGGTTCATGGTGGCATCTGGGAGTCCCCTTTAAGAAGGGGACCCCAGATGCCCACCCCCTCCCAGGAGAAATGAGTATAGAGGTACAAAGTACCCCTTACCCATTTCCCCAAAGGGTTAAATGAAATAAATACACAACCACGAAAAAAGTCCTTTAATTTTCTTAATTAACCAGAAATACTTACCTGTACCTTTAAATAAAATTCCCACTACCCAAAGAGGGAAGGGATCCCACAGATCCGGGTTCATACAGACCCATCTCTCTAATAAATCAGGACATTAAGATTCTCTCGAAGCTGATGGCAGACAGGCTAGCGAATTTTATGCCGAATCTAATCTCCCCACACCAGGTTGGGTTTATAAAGGGGAGGTCGTCAGTGATGAATATAAGAAAAGTGATGTTAATAATGGAACAGGCGAGAGCTTACCCTGAAAGATACAAGGAAAGTGCTATTTTCAGTGTAGATATGGAAAAAGCATTTGATCATGTAAACAGAAATTGGTTAAAGGCAGTAATGCAAAGAATGGGATTTGAAGGGCAATTTGTGACACTTCTGCAAACAATATATGAACATTCAATGGCAAAAATTCACTTGCCAGGCTATATATCATCAGCTTTCCCTTTATACTCAGGCACAAGGCAGGGGTGCCCGCTCTCGCCTCTTCTATTCGACATCGCAATAGAGCCAATATCAAGGTTTATAACAAAGAATGTCAAGGGGGTACCCTTGGAAGCACACAAGGTCACCCATGCATTATTTGCAGATGACCTCTTAATATTCATGGAAAATACAAAGGATCAATTAAAAGAAAATAAAAGAATTCACAGGTTTTAAGGTAAATAATAGCAAGTCAGAACTGTTCTTTCTGACTAAGCACACAGGTAGGGAATGGGTGAAGGATCATGGGGTAACTGTTGCCTTTTGGAAAATAAAATATTTGGGTATATGGATAACAAGGGATCCAAGTAGCTTATATAATGAAAACTTTGTAAAATTGATACAGAAAATAATAACACAGATCCAAAATTGGAAAAAACCTGCCGGTCAATTTGATAGGAAGGACATTTTTGTTAAAAATGATATCATTCGGAAAATTGTTATATCCAATGCAAAATATACCCATGCTAATAGCGCACAAAGAGGTTAAGCTGTTGCAGAGATCCTTCACTGATTTTCTATGGAAAGGGAAAAAACATAGAATTGCTATAAAAAAATTAGAACTGTCCAAGGAATGGGGGGGGCTGGGGGTGCCGAATATTAGGCTATATAATCTTGCCTGTTTAATGCGTCATGTTAAAGATTGGATAGATAACACAAGTAGGTTCTCAAATTATGAACTAGAAGCTGCAGTAGCTGAGCCCTGGTCCCTAAAAGGTCTGCTTCACACCAAACAGCGGAATTTACCTGTGTGAATCAAATATAATTTGATAATGAGAGATACAATATTAACCTGGAGAGAGGTGAGAAAACTCTCAGGCTTACCATATAGAATATCAAAATATATGACTTTATGGGGTAATCCTGAATTCCCCCCCACAATACAGCATGAAGGTTTTTTGAAATGGGAAGAAAAGGGGATAGTAATGTTGGGACACATATGTAATCTAAAAGAAAAAAGATTGATGACATTTAAAGAATTAACCACCCTGGCGTTCTATTAAGATCGCCAGGGCGGCTGCGGGAGGGTTTTTTTTAAATAAAAAAAAAACTATTTCATGCAGCCAACTGAAAGTTGGCTGCATGAAAGCCCACTAGATGGCGCTCCGGAGGCTTTCTTCTGATCGCCTCCGGCGGCCAAAAGTAACACGGAAGTCCGCAATGAGCGGCCTTCCGTGTTTTGCTTACTTCGTCGCCATGGCGACGAGCGGAGTGACGTCATGGACGTCAGCCGACGTCCTGACGTCAGCCGCCTCCGATCCAGCCCTTAGCGCTGGCCGGAACTATTTGTTCCGGCTGCGCAGGGCTCAGGCGGCTGGGGGGACCCTCTTTCGCCGCTGCTCGCGGCGGATCGCCGCAGAGCGGCGGCGATCAGGCAGCACACGCGGCTGGCAAAGTGCCGGCTGCGTGTGCTGCACTTTATTTGAACAAAATCGGCCCAGCAGGGCCTGAGCGGCACCCTCTGACGGTAATGGACGAGCTGAGCTCGTCCATACCGCTAAGGTGGTTAAGAGATAAATACGATATCCCTGTGGTGCACTTTCTGTATTATGCCCAGATCACCTCCTTTTGCTCCTCAATTATTAAGAAAATAGATCCAATTCTGGAAATAACTAAATTTGATAAACTAATTAAACCAGGCAACCAAAATGTGACCTTGTCGAATATATAGAAAATTCTGCAAGGATTGATGGAAGTTAGAGGGTGTATCACATACGAAGTGTGGAGAGAGTCCCATTTACTTTTTTTGCATAGGGCAAAATATGCATTCGATATCAGGTATAGAAATCCACCACCATCTGGGTATAAGCCACAGTGCCCAAAGTGCAAGCTGGCCAATGCAAATCTGTTCCACTGCGTGTGGGAATGCCCAACAATATCAAAATTTTGGGATTCAGTGTGCAAACTGATTTAAAAAATGTGCGGGAAAAATATAGCAAAAGACCTACTCATGTTGTTGTTTAATTATTATGGTAGAGGGGAGAGCAATAAATCTGATGAGGTGCCAAATAAGTTGGTCCACACAATAATAATAGCAGCAAGAAAGGTAATATTTAATAGGTGGATCTTCCCAACAACCCCACAAATTGGGGAAATAAAAAAAGAATTGAGATTTTTATTTGAACGGGAAAAAATTATAGTGCTGGCACATAAGTCAAAATACACTAAAAGATTTTTCTCAAAATGGAAGAAATTTATAATATTTTATTATAAGAGATTAGAAATTGACTTAATTATGGAACCATTTAAGTATACAGAATGGTATTGTGTGGAGCAACTGCACGGCACACTGGGGAAATTAGAATGCTCTACCAGGTAAAGAAAGGCTGAGTAGAGAATCCATGAAAAGGATTTTGAACACACAGAACAAGAAAAGAAAATACAGAAAGACAAACAACCCCATCAAAGAAGGGGTGTCCATCACTGCCTATCCACAATTGTTAAGAGGGAAAATGTTGGGGAGGGAAAGGGAGGGGGGAAAAAGGGAAAAAAAAGGATGGTTTAAGAACACCTAGCACAAAATGTTAAACTGAAAGAAGAAAGTAAACATTGTTAGAAAGTTTGAAAAGTGGAATACTATGTAAAAAAGGATGTTTCTTTCTTGGCATGGTAAGAAAAAGTTGTTATTGTAATGATATTATCCTTCAATAAAAGATGGTTTAAAAAAAAAAAGAAAAAGGGATCCTGCACAATTATTGATAAATTATGTGAGTGACCTACCCAGAAAGCAGTGCAATCTCCAGTGATGAATAGGGACATGTGAACATGTGTGCCATTTATCCCTATTCATTTTAATGAAATATCAGGTTTTGGAAAGGCACACCTTGCCGTGTGTAGTCGGGTGCTCAAAAAAAATAAAAATAAAAAAAAACTCCCACGCCAATATCCACGGTAATTGATCCAACGAACTGTATCCTCTTATGTTGCGATCTTCTATTAAGTTGATTGAAGATCTCCGAAGCCCCCCACCCACATAGCAGAGAATGTGTCCTTTTGGATGCATAGCTGCTAGCTCCTGCTGTCTCTCCCCACCTGCCTGCCTGCACCTGTCAACCCCCACCTAGGCTGGCACTCAGTGCACCCATGGGTGCGCTAGGTGCCAGACTAGGTGGGGGTTGACAGGTGCAGGCAGGTGGGGAGAGACAGCAGCGGGAGCCAGCAGCTTCACGTCCTTCCGAGGACGCATTCTCTGCTATACTAACGGCAGGTGCAGGCAGGTGGGGAGAGACAGCAGCGGGAGCCAGCAGCTTCACGTCCTTCCGAGGACGCATTCTCTGCTATACTAACAGCTCATGAATGAGCCGGATCTTTTTAATGAATCGGTTCTTTTTTATGAATCGACTCTTTTTTTTTTATTTAAAATCGATTTTCTCAAAAACTATAAGGTCTTTTTGAAAAAAAAATTGTCCTCTTGTTCCCACTGTTCTTCTTAACATTCCCAGTAATTTTGGTGTTGCTAGCTTTTAAAAGGGCTTTGCAATTAACCATTAAAGCTGGCGGGGGTATATTTTCCCACGGTCAGAAGGAGAATTTACATTGAAACTTTAAAATTGATTTTCTCAAAAACTATAAGGTCTTTTTGAAAAAAAAAATTCCCTCTTATTCCCACTGTTCTTCTTAACATTTTCTGCAAGTTTGGGGTTTCTAGCTTTTAAAGCAGCTTTGCTATTAACTGCTAAAGTCGGCGGGCGCTTAATTTTCCCACGGTCAGAAGGAGTTACTTTAAAATTGATTTTCTCAAAAACTATAAGGTATTTTTGAATTTTTTCCCCTCTCTTGTATTTACTGAAAGATCTCAGGTGTTAGACACCTTGAAACATCTTTTCCATCACATTTCTGGCCAGCATAAATGTTTCTAGTTTTCAAAATTCGCCTCCCCATTGAAGTCTATTGCGGTTCGCAAACTTTTATGCGAACCAAACCTTCCGTGAAGGTTCGCGAACGGGGTTCGCGAACCGAAAATCGGAGGTTCGCGACATCTCTATTTCTAAGTACCCATGGTAATGCCGGGAAAATTCAGACTTCCAGAGAACGCTGGCTAGCACTTGACCCAAACTTAACACAAGAAAAATGGTGAGAACATACTGAGTCTTTTAATAAAGATATTATTGCCTCACAGGACAAACTCATAAACATTAAATGGTTTCACCAAGTATATTTCACACCTTTAAAACTAGCTAAAATGAGCGCATCTTACAATGATTCCTGTTTTAAATGTAAAGCCCCTCTAGCTGATTTTCTCCATTGCGTATGGAGTTGCCCCTTAGTGAACAACTATTGGAAATCTGTCATACATTTTTTTACGAGACACCTTACAATTACCGGTGGTTCTGGACTTACAACTATGTTTATTGGGAATTGTGGGGGATATACCCTGTAGCAAAAATCTATCAATTCTAATTAGAATTATACTATAATATGCCAGAAAAGCCACAACCTTAAAATGGAAGCTGCCTCTGGCCCCTTCTACAAGAGAATGGAAAAAGCTAGTAAACCTAGCACTCCCACTATTCAAAATCACATACCAGTCACAAAAACAATTTAAAAAATTTGATAAAATTTGGCATAGATGGGTTAATGCCTCAGAAACCACAATTCCCAACCTCGATATTAATGTTGCAGTTCAAGACCTACAATGGGTTTAAAGATATGGGGAATAAAAACCATGTAGCGTGATGGCTAACCTTTATGAATACCGTACTGTTATATATATAAGCTGTGAGTATTGGATAGCAAGATTATCACTACCTCTGTTCTAATGCAATGAATCTACGCTTCATATTCTGAATCTACACAATTGTACCGTTTTGCTGGAATTGTTCTTTCTTTTGTTGTTTATTTTATTTCTGTCTTTTTGTATCACTTTTTTAAAACTTAATAAAAAATCTCTGTTAAAAAAAAGAGGTCTACAGAGAACTGGCCTAAGGTAGAGTGTATGCTTGGGACTACAACGGCAAGAGGCACATCAAGGGACTTCAAAGGCAAGAGGCCCATCAGAGGACTGACACGGTGAAAAGCCCAACTGGGACTATAACGGCAAGAGGCCCTTCAATGGATTACAAGGGTAAAAGGACCATCGAATGACTACAACGACAAGAGACCCATCTGGGGGCAAACACGGCAAGAGGCCCATCGGGGGACTACAATGGCAAGAGGCCCATCTGGGGACGGCAACGGTAAAAGGACCATCGAGGGACTACAACAGCAAGAGGCCTATCTGGTGACTAACACAGCAAGAGGCCCATCAAGGGACTAACACAGCAAGAGACTCATCAGGGGACTACAATAGCAAGAGGCCCATCGGGTTACGACAATGGCAAGAGGCCCATCGGGGACTACAACTGAAAGAGGCCCATCGGGGGACTACAATGGCATGAACCCATTGAGGGACTACAATGGCAAAAGGCCCATCGGAGGACTGACACGGTAAGAGGCCTATTAGGGGACTACAATGGCAAGAGGTCAATCAAGGGACTACAATGGCAAGAGGCCCATCAAGGGACTACTTTGGCAAGAGGCCCATCAAGGAACTACAATGGCAAGAGGCTTATTGGGGGACTACAATGGCAAGAGGACCATCAGAGGACTGACACGGTAGGAGGACCATCGGGGGACTACAACGGCAAGAGGCCCATCGTAGGACTTCAACAGCAAGAGGCCTAAAGGGGGACTACAATGGCAAGAGGCCCATCAGTGGACTTTAAAGCCAAGAGGCCCATCAAGGGACTACAACAACAAGAGGCCCATCAGAGGACTACAACAGCAAGTGGCCCATCGAGGAAGTACAATGGCAAGAGGCCCATTGAGGGAATACAACGGCAAGAGGCCCATCGGAGGACTACAATGGCAAGAGGCCCATCGGGGGACTACAATGGCAAAAGGCCCATCGGGGGACTACAACTGCAAGAGGCCCATCAAGGGACTACTCCATGGCAAGAGGCCCATTGGGGGACTACAACAGCAAGAGGCCCATCGAAGGACTGCAATGGCAAGAGGCCCATCAGAGGACTGACACAGTAAGAAGCCCAATGGGGACTACAACGGCAAGAGGCCCATCAGTGGACTACAATGGCAAGCGGACCATCGAGGGACTAACGTGGCAAGAGACTTATCGGGGGACTACAACGGCAAGAGGCCCATCAGGGGACTACAACGGCAAGAGGCCCATCGGGGGACTAAAATGGCAAGAGGCCCATCAGGAGACTAACACGGCAAGAGGCCCATCGGGGGACTAACACAGCAAGAGTCCCATTGGGGGATTACAATGGCAAGAGACCCATCGTGGGTACTGCAATGGCAAGAGGCCTATTGGGGGACTAAAACAGCAAAAGGCCCATCGGAGGACTGACACGGTAAGAAGCTCATCGGGGGACTACTACGGCAAGAGGCCTATTGGGGGACTACAATGGCAAGAGGCCCATCAAGGGACTATAATGGCAAGAGACCAATCAAGGGACTACAATGGTAAGAGGCCCATCAGGGGACTACAATAGCAAGAGGCCCATCGGGATACTTCAACGACAAGAGGCCCATAGGGGAACTACAATGGCAAGAGTCCCATCAGGGGACTACAACAGCAAGAGGCCCATCAGGGGACTTCAAAGTCAAGAGGCTAATCAAGGGATTACAACAAGAGGCCCATCAGAGGACTACAACGGCAAGAGGCCCATCGAGGAACTACAACGGCAAGAGGCCCATCAGGGGACTACAATGGCAAGAGGCTCATCAGAGAAATGACACGGTAAGAGGCCCAATGGGGACTACAACGGCAAGAGGCTCATCGGGGACTACAATGGCAAGAGGACCATCGAGGGACTACAACGGCAAGAGGCCCATCTGGGGACTAATACGGCAAGAGGCTCATCGGGCGACTAAAACGGCAAGAGGCCCATCGGGGACTAAAATGGCAAGATGCCCATTGGGGAACTACAATGTTAGAAGGCCCATTGGGGTCTAAAACAGCAAGAGGCCCATCAAGAAACTACAACGGCAAGAGGCCCATCTGGGGGCTACAACGGCAAGAGGCCCATCAGAGGACTGAAACGGGGGACTAACATGGCAAGAGGCCCATCGGGGGACTAACTTGGCAAGAGGCCCATCAGGGGATTACAACGGCAAGAGGCCCATCGAGAGACTAACACAGCAAGAGTCCCATCAAGGGACTAAAACGGCAAGAGGCCCATCGGGGGAATAACACGGCAAGAGTTCCATTGTGGGGTGGGGTTTGGCTTGGATGGCGCCTTGAGCAGACGTGTTCTCTAGAGCTCCGCTGCCCAGCTGCTAATATCTAGCCCATTCTGCAATTCTATACCAGCTCAACCGTTATTAAGCTATCGATACCGTGAGGGGAAACGACAAGACACCACCCTGGATGACTGGTTTTCTCCGCCTTCGGGAGAATCATCCGGTGAAGGCCGCTCTCACTCCGCCAAGCCGAAGGCCGCACGCTCCACGTGGTGAACGGGTCACGCAGACTGATACTCCCCGTACAACTCTCCCAGCATGACATCAAGAGAACGGAATGCAAGTAAGGACAAGAGGGAAGGCAGGAGAGAGAGATCTCGGTCCTCGGATCGCCTGCCACAGACTCCGGCCTCAGAAAGATCTGCTACTAAAGGTAAAGGAGAGAGGTGGCGGGAACATGATGACGCCCGAGCTGAGGAAGACCCTTCCCAGCCCAGTATAGCCGAGCTCATGGCGGCAATCAAGCAATGCCAAGCCTCACTAACAGTAAAAATTGATTACGTAGACGCTCGTTTTGGCATTTTAACAGAAGATCTAGCTAAAACCAGAGGGCGGGTTAGAGAACTGGAGGACAGGGTGTCGGATCTAGAAGACACTTCCCGAGAACATAAGACAGCCATTCCCGCGCTACAGAAACAAGTGCGCAATCTTACTACCAGAGCTGTGGACACGGAAGACCGCAACAGACGCTGTAATATACGTATACCTGTCTATGTGAGACTCTACTTAAGCAGCTGCTCCCTCCTGACACCTTTACTTCATTCTTCCTAATAGAGAGGGCCCACTGCATGCCTGCAAAAAAAGGCCCTCCGGGGCGCCCTTCCTAGGCCTCTGATTTTCAAAGTGTTGAACTTTAGAGACCGAGACGCCATTTTAAGAGCTGCGAGGAAAGTGGAAGAGCTTCGCATAGAAAACACAAAGATTATGCTTTTTCCCAACTTCACCGCTTAAACACAGAAAGCTAGAAAGTCATTCCTCCAAGTCACAGCCAAACTGCGGGAAAGAAACATCCAATACTCTATGCTGTTTCCAGCACGGCTGAGAGTGCAAGATGGCGAAACCACTACATTCTTCTCTGACCCAGAAGCTGCCATGAGGTGGATTGAAACACTTCCAGCTAGCAAAGGATGAATCTCCTTGCACTCACTAGTGCCTTCTGATACAGCTAAGTTGCACTATGCTACTATGAAACTGCACTATTATCTATTCCTTAATAAGAGGTTAAATGCTCCTGATATTACTATCCTCAACATGAAGGAGGTATAATCCCTGTTTACCAAATAGCACAAATAGCGAAAAATCTCTTTTATTTTTCTTTAATTCTACAATGGAACAATCTCTTTAATGCTCCTACAAGTCCATTATGTACGATTATCCTTTGGCATTGTTTGCTGTGCCCTTCATGTGACCAGTCAGTGAAACGCCTATCATACACAGTTAATCACAAACCGTAATATATGGTTCGATATAAGTATACCTGCACCTCCTTGGTCACTAAAGAACTTTTTTGCTGGACTCTATGCCTGTGAATAATATACTTTTCAAACGGCTATATAATTATTTTTTCCTTCCTTTTTCTTTTGACTAAGATACTGGACCACCTTTTTCTAATCCTGATTCAGGCAATAGAAATGTGCATATTTTTTCCCAGAGGAGCGCTGTACACAGTTTGAGACATTATGAAATATAATATTTGTGAAATATGTTGAATGCAACTCTTGATGCTTTACCACTGTTTGGTCACTAGAGGACAGCATGCTGTTAATTTTTCTTTACCTTATAATTTCTCCTTTTTTCCCTGACATATCATGTTGCTGGACATCAAAAGCTATGTGATTACCTCAGTCCCAAGGACACTCCATTTTGAACTTGATGGACATAAGTTACTTCACTTAATCTACTGTTTCTGTGTTTCTTAAGCTATGAACCTATATGGTCACATGATAGCATCCCTTCCCTCTTGTTATATGGGTATTACCCTGGTCTCCATAGGAGAAATTTTAATAGATGTTAGTACAATGGTTAAGTTTGGTATGCTCAGTTTACTGAGAGCAGCCAAGCAGGGTATTCTTTGCCTAGCCTAGTTCACCCTCTCCTCTGTGTTCTCTTTGCCATACCAGGCAGAGTCTCCTGTGTACCTCCACCTGAGGCGGCTGACCTTAGTATTGCCAGGAAACCTCTCTACACGCCTCCAATTAGGGGCACATGATTAAGTGGTAGGGAGTTGCCTTGCACTAATAGGGGGAAAATGTTTCGTTTTGGGATTAGGCTTCTTCCAGTTAGGTTGAAGTGGGGTGGGATTGGGCACTTCAAGGATGTAAGTGTTCTGGGGTGGGGAAGGGTGGGGAAGGTTAAAAGGGGGAAAAAAAGGTCTTACATCTGTCTCTCTGGGTCAACTACACCTCTCGCTCTCAAACTTCTCTCCTCATATCTGTTCTATTGGTGTAACGATCGGTGTCAGCACACAGAGAGAATCTGATTATTGGTGATCTGCAGTATCACCAAGAATACAGATTTATACCTGATTACTAATGATCTGCGAAATCACCAATAATACAAGTATAACTAACCTCTGGACACCTGAAAACGTGTAAGTGTTTGGTGCAACAGTAATGAGTAGAATCACCTGAGGAGCAGATGACTTTAACCAGAAGAGTCAGACTCTACTACAGTCAAAGGACTCCTAGAGGATGAGTCCCTGACTGGTTTGCAGAGAGGTCCCACTGAGAGACAGGGGGTCCCTGCAGATGGACTGAACACCCAGGGGGCAAGTGACAGCCAGAAGGGTCGGTCAGATCGGGTCGGCAACACACGAGCAGATAAGGTACAGAGACAGAAGGCTGATTCGGTAACCAGGGACAGGCAAGGTTGGCAACAGGTAATCAGATATGCGTAGGTACCGAATCAGTAGGAGCAGAAGGAGAGTCAGGAAAGCAATAGGTCATAACATATATCAAACAAGGCCTAGTCTTGGGTGTGAGGTCCGTGGTCTCAACACCCTGGAACTAGTCTGAAGTATAACACAGTATCCCTAGTCTTGGGTGTGAGGTCCTTGGTCTCAACACCCTGGAACTAGTCTGAAGTATAACACAATAATAACACAGTATCCCTAGTCTTAGGTGTGAGGTCCGTGGTCTCAACACCCTGGAACTAGTCTGAAGTATAACACAATAATAACACAGTATCCCTTGTCTTGGGTGTGAGGTCCGTGGTCTCAACACCCTGGAACTAGTCTGAAGTATAACACAATAGTAACACAGTAATCTGGCTAATTGTGGATTCCCAGGTCCTCTTAGTTCAACCACACTGAAAGATCTGACTAAGGTCTGAGTGCTAACACATAAGCATTCGCAACGCCAGACAACCAGCAACTGACAGGCAAGGAAAATATATAGCAAAGCGCTCCTCAGCGCCGCCCAGTTCCCTTCAGCCAATCCCCTGCCATGCCGGGATCAGCTGATCGTCCCGATCAGCTGACCCCTCTCCTATTGGCATAAAGAGCCTGTCTTGCAGCGCGCGCACGCGCGTAGCTCTCCATCTGTGTGCACTACTAGGTTCAGACAAACCAGACGCAAGCTGCTGCGGAGAAACCGCCGGTCTGAACGCGGAAACAGCCGCCTCACTGTCAGACCGCGCGGCGGTGTCTCCGCAATCCATTACAATTGGATTATTTTCATGTATTATTCTTGTGTAATCACTCTTTATGCCGCAGACACGTGAAGAATTCAGTTGCATCCAGTGGATTGTAAGAGAACTTGGAACTGCACTTAAGAGGACTCTTGTTTTCAATTTCCTTAAACGGTATAACCCCCATATTGTAGTCGTGGTTTAAACTCACCTATCGGCAAGCCGAATACTAGCATTGAAAAAGCCCTGGGTCGATGCATATTATAATTCCGTATATTCTACTTATTCCAGAGGAGTCAGCATACTAGTCAGGAAAACCCTTCCATTCCAACTGTTAGACTTAGAATTAGACCAACTGGGTTGATTTGTTATTATACATGCTAAAATACATCATATTACCCTAACATTAACCGGTTTATATAACCCCCCACCGGCAAGCCCTGACCTTTTGCTTCAAATAGCCCAGAAGTCGCTTAAATACAGCACTAATTACAGGCTTTTCCTGGGTGACTTCAATATGGTCCCTTCGGCTTCCTTGGATAGGTTGAAACCAAAAGCTACTGAGTCACAATCTCAACAAGACTGGGCCTTAGCTCACCCCTTGACAGACATTTGGAGATGGAAACATAACAATAGGCCAGGTTTTACCTGCCATTCTACCTCCTTTCTCTCTCTGTCTTGGATTGATCTAATGTATACCTCCTCTATTTTCCAAAATCTTATTCAAGATATTTCAGTGCTGCCAAGAGGCATATCAGATCACTACCCACTCATGTTAACTCTAGATTTTGGAATATCACGTACTAAACGAGTATGGAAACTTGCACCTCACTGGCTATTAGAGCCTAGAGTCAAGTATATGGTCATGGATAGAATTCAGGAATACTGGAGTGTTTCCCACGATCCTGTGTCACCTCTTATGGCCTGGGACTCCTATAAGACCAGGGGAGCATACATCTTCAGCATAGCGGAGGAAAAAAAGCAGCGGCAAATCACTTTACAAAATTTAGAGAAAAAAACTGCGCAGGCAGAGCGATAATACATACCGTCGGGATCTGAGTCCTCATATGAGCTTTGGCAGAATGCACTATTATCCCAATCTAGCAAACAAATAGATCACACTAAACAAGACCTCTTCTAAAGACAAATCACGGTCTTTGAGCATGGAGATAAAACAGGACGCATGCTTGCGCACCTTATTAGTCAGGATTGGGCTACTACACAAATAGCTGCTCTAACCACCTCTATGGGGCAACAACTCACCCATCCAGAGGAAATCAACAATCAATTTAAAAATTACTACTCTGACCTATATACCTCTAAGATCTCTAAAACTACTCTGGAGATTATCTCCTATTTAAACAATATCACACTTCCCCACCTTTCAACAGAAGACTCTCAATTTCTTGATACGGAAATTACTCAAGCAGAGATAGCTATGGCATCAGAAAGAAAAAAAACTGTTGAATCAGGCACTGCATTTAACTCTGTTTTAATGGTGTTTTCAATGTAGATCCACGGTGGATCAGCCTCGGAAGAAGCACCACCGTGCGAAATGGCCATTAGGCTACCGTTTTTGCCCTGCACCCACCACCGCCACCCTCTGATATGGTAAGACATCCTCCTCATGCAATTGTTTGAATGCACAAGATGTCTGCACATGATGATTTTTTGTACCTAACTCTTTGAATGCAACAATCTTTTATACAAATGGTGGTATCTACATTGAAAACACCATTAAAACAGAGTTAACTGCAGTGCCTGATTCAACAGGTTTTTTTTCTTTCTGATGCTGATCCTTTATGTATAATTTCGCACATTTATTATGAGCACGCAGTATCTGTAATATTGTCAAGGTGGCTTTTGAATATCTGTCAATTCTCACTCCCAGTGGTACGGCTACAGATCCCGGAGTGCCGGCAATCCTTTGCCCCTAGATTTGAGAGATAGCTATGGCTGTGGGTGCTCTTAAAAAACCAAAATCACTGGGATTAGATGGCTTACCTTCCGAATTCTACTCTACTTATAAGAAAACTCTAGTTCCTAAACACCACTCTCTGTTTAAACATATACTTACTGCTGGCCAGGTCCCACCCTCCATGACGGAGGCTCTCATCACTGTAATTTACAAGAAGGGTGGAGACCCTGCTCAATGTTCTTCCTATAGGCCTATTTCATTGCTAAACGTGGATGGGAAAATCCTAGAAAAGGTGCTGGCTGTCTGACTCAACAGTGTCATTGCCAATATTGTACACAGGGACCAATCCGGGTTCATACCCGAGAAAGGCTGAGACATCAATCTTAGGAGATTGATGACAAACCTCTCTGTTAAAAACTCTAATGCAGGAACAAGAGGCATTGCTTCCTTAGATGCCGAAAAGGCGTTTGACACTGTTGAGTGGGATTACCTATGGGAAGTCCTTAAAAAATTTAATTTTGGGGATAATTTTGTAAAATATATCAAGGCTTTGTACTTTAATCCCCGAGCAAGAGTCCGCACTGGTGCAGACCTTTTTCTCTTTAGGCCGAGGAATGCGCCAGGGGTGTCCTTTGTCTCCTGCTCTCTTTGCTCTTGCAATGGAGCCCCTGGCTGCATCCCTCCGCTCCTCTCCAGATATAACTGGGTTACACATTTCAGGGCTAGAAGAAAGATTATCACTCTATGCGGATGATTTATTTCTTTATCTGGCAGATCCTTTTCATTCTTTAACTTCAGCTCTGAACTTGATAAATACCTTTGGAGAATATTCCGGATTGAAAATAAATTGGACTAAATCATTACTACTTCCCCTAGATCCTATGCCAGACTCTCCTGCAATCACTACACCCTTACAAATAGTCAATCAGATTACATACTTGGGAGTAGAGATCACCTCACAAGTCTCCACCTATTATTACCTTAATATAGCGCCCCTTCATGCCGAAATAAAATCCAAATTTTGTGCTTGGGATACTCTACCACTCTCGCTGATAGGAAGGGCAAACGTGGTTAAGATGTGCATTCTGCCAAAGCTCTTATATGTATTTAGAAACACCCCGACTCTGATCCCCTCTTGCTTCTTTTCTGAACTAAACAAGCTACTTGTATCCTTTCTTTGGAGCTCATCTACTCCTCCAATAGCATTATCCAACCTCCAACTCCCAGTTGATAGAGGAGGCATTGCTCTACCCAACTTTAAATTCTATTATTGGGCTACTGTGATTTGCACAGTCTACTGGTGGTTTGCAAAATCAGAATATAATCCTGCTGCAGCCTTAGAAGCCTCAATAATAGGCTCCAGTATGGCTCTGTCAGCTCTTCCATATATAGCCCTAAAGTACTCCCCTATTTGACCACTCCAATGAAAACTACTGCCAAAATCTGGGATATAGCCCACCAATATCTGGTTAAAAGCAACCAATGGTCTTTGGTTTACCCCCTTATGGAATAATGTGAAACTAAAAGAATTTCTCACCATTCCTGACCCTTCAGTATGGGCAAATAGAGGTATCTATAAACTTAAGGACATAGTTGACCAACAAAAACTTCTTTCCTTTGATGAGCTTAAAACGCGATTCTCTCTCCCCAATTCCATGTTCTTTAGATACATCCAACTGCGCCATGCGTTTAGTGCTCAGTTCTCTTCTCAACCTACGACAGTTATTCCTAGTGAGATGGAGAAGTTGATGATGCACTCCGGCGTTACTGGGATTACTTTACAAATATACTATATTCTGATCTCCCGTATGACAACCGAACTTAGCAAACCACTAGTAGCCTGGAGGAAAGACCTTCCAAACTTTTCAGTTAAAGACTGGGAGGGAATAGTTGCTGATTTTGTAAGAATCCCTATAGCAGCAAAACACAAATTCTGTGCATTTAAATTTCTATACAGAGCATATTTCACTCCCCAGAGAATGTCTAAAATGAAACAGGATGCATCTGACTTGTGCTGGAGGTGTACTATGGACAAAGCAGGTTTTTTTCATATCTTTTGGGACTGCCAAAAAATTTGTAAATTTTGGTTGCCAACTCACGACCTGCTGGCCGAGGTTGTAGGTCCACAAATTCCATACACACACAGAAGCTATGCTCCTAAATCATTTTGGAGACACTAATCTCAATGAACATAAATTATATCTCGCCAAGCTATTATTATTCTATGCTAGAAGAGCAGTCGCAATGGCATGGAAAAAGCCGAATCCACCTGACATCTCTGAGCTAAAAGCCCAGGTGAATGCAGATCTTGCTATCTATAAAAACATATATGAAGGAAGGGGATCTACAAAAAAGTTCTACAAAATCTGGAAAAAATGGTTAAAAAATGATATTGATATTTAGATCCCAGAAAGAGTGTTACATCCTGATGACCTACTCTAGAGAGGGAGGGGGGCGGTATGTTGATCCAGGTGGAAGACCTAGTTACCACGTTTGTGAGTTCTATGTGTGATTTTCTGTTGTTTTTGTACTATGTTAAGGGCTACGCTGTGTTGTGTACCTCTCACTGTTTTGTACGGTTTGTAAATAAAATATGAAAATTTAATAAAAATATTAAAAAAAAAAGAGTCCCATTGGGGGACTACAACAGCAAGAGACCCATGGGGGGGACGGACTCTAATGGCAAAAGGCCATCAGGGGACTGCAACAGCAAGAGGCACATCGGGGGACTAAAACGGCAAGAGGCCCATCGAGGGACTAACACGGCAAGAGGCCCATCGGGGGACAACAATGGAAAGAGGCCCATCGGAGGACTACTACAGCAAGAGGCCCATCGGGGGACTACATCGGCAAGAGGCCCATCGGGGGACTACATCGGCAAGAGACCCATCGGGGGACTAACATGGCAAGAGGCCAATCTGGGGACTACAATGGCAAGAGGCCCATCAGAGGACTGACATGGTAAGAGGCGCAACAGCGACTACAATGACAAGAGGCCCATCGGGGGACTACAATGGCAAGAGGCCCATCGTGGGACTAACACGGCAAGAGTGTGTGGTTTCCAGGAGTTTGTACTCCTTTCGGATTCCGGATTCAAAGCCAAAAAATGCTCGTGATCATGGGTAATCCGTGATCACCAGGTCCTGATGAGCAACCCTGCTGAGCTGAACTGTGAGGGACTGTAGGAGCCTGTACTTGTAAAGGTGACCATTAACAGTACGATTTTTAGTGAACAATCCTATTTTCAATTAGATTTTCCAGATCGATTGCATGAAAACAGAGAAGCTGGTGGGCCCAATCGATAATCGTAAACAACTGCATAATAAATAGTCAATCAGCATGGCAGATTTTGTCATAGATACAATGGCAACTGGTATAGGTACGATCATAAGTTGGATTATTTAATTCATTAAATATGATCATTTCTTTCAGTCTGAATGATCTTATCAAAAAGATGATTGTTTTCTATAAAGTGCACTGTTAATGGGTACATTGAGAGACTGCTGGAGCTGGTGGGTGGAGGAAGCAGAGTGAGGGTATGTTGTACATGGGGCTCTGCTCCCTCCCAAGTGTCAGCTGAGAGCCAAGGAGAGAAATGTAGACTCCAGCCAGCCATGGTCAGAAAGGAGGAGGAATCTTGGATGACTGGAGCCGCACAGGGGTAGAGTTGAAGAGGAGTCAGGCTTCTTTTACACAGTGAATTGCAATGCGATTCAGATTCTGATCCAGTTCCGATGGGATTTTCATTGGATGCTAGTAACACAAGAAAAATGCAGCGTGCGGGACTTTTTAAAATCTTATCAAAATTGGAATTGCATTGGAATCGCATGCAGTATAAAAGAGCCCTTAACCACTTAAAGTCAACCTTTACTCTGGAAAAAAAAATGAGTTTAACTTACCCTACTTACCAGCCCATGCAGCCACCCTGTGCCCACACTGTCACAAAGTGTCCCTCCAGTCCCCCGCAGCAACCCTCTACTGGCCAGCTGACTGGTAAGTCGAGGGGCCACTGTGCATGCACAGCCATGGCTGCGCATGTGCTTGATCGTGCTCCCATGGCCGGATACGTTCTGAGCATGTGCAGTAGAGATTTTTTCATACTGCGTATGCGTTGAGAGCTCCCATCCACGGAGCACAATTAAAAGGCGCGCAGACCAGAGCCATGCATCCAATTGACAGCCACACATCCAATTGAGGGTCTCTGGGTGGGACCAGAGGATTACCTTTGTCACAGCGCAGGCACAGGGCAACTGGAGGGGGCTGGTAGAAGCCCCAGGTAAGATAATGCGCTTTTTTTTCCAGAGTTAAGGTTCACGTTAATGAAACGGGTAAAGTATATCTACGCCCCTTGAGACTTCACCTTAGCTCCTTTTACGTAGATATATGCACCTCGCCACAATCACCAGCTCCATCCTTCCATGCATGCTCCCGTATGCGTTCTCACAGCTGGCGATTTGTACAGTGATCAGTGAATGTAAACACGTGTTCCCATTCACCGATTAAAGTGCCTGTAATGCATGACCATGGCATCAGCGAGATGGTCATTCTCAAAAGTGAAAGTAAAATCTTACACACACTACTTCGCAGTACACAGGAATAAAGTGGGGGGACAGCCTACATATTAAATAAAAAGAGATAAATCCCCAATTAATTAACCCCTTACGTCGCCCCCCTTCATAGGTATCAAAATAAAACACTTGTTTAAAAAAAAAGACATAACAAATATAAAAACAGTCACTGTAGGAACTCAGCTTTTTTTTTAAATATCTATGTCCTGAGGGTATATTACTATTATTTTTGCAATTAAGGGCTTGTAATTAGTGATATAGTCTAAACAAATGCAAAACCAAAAAAAAAGTCATTTCCAAATAAAATATTGTCTCCATACATTGTACTAGGGACGTAATTTAAATGTTATAATAACCGGGACAAAAGGGAAAATAAAATCTGTGGGTTTTACCCAGAGAAGCAAATTTTATTTTAAAACTATAATTACTGAAAACTGAGAATTATTTTTTTTCCATTTTTTTCTTAATATTCCTCTTAAAGGAGTTATCCGGGCAAATATAAGAAAATAAATGCTACTTACCGGGGTCCTCCCCCAGCTCCAAGCACCCAGCATGTCCCTCGCCGCAGCTCTGCCCGCAGCCGTTCGCCGCAGCTCCGCAGAACTACTGCGCCTGCGCAGTCCGCTCCGGCCCACATGGAGGTGATTGACAGCGCCGCTCACACAGGCGCAGTACAGGCCGACCTGGAGGTCAATCTGACGTCATCGCCGGGGACTGGGACGGAGCTGCGGCGATCAGCTGCGGGCAGAGCTGCGGGGAGGGACATGCTGGGAGCTTGGGGCTGGAGGAAGCCCCAGGTAAGTAGCATTTATTTTCTTATTTTTGCCCGGACAACTCCTTTAAAGGAGAATTGTAGTGAGAGGGATATGGAGGCTGCCATATTGATTTTATTTTAAGCAATACCAGTTACCTGGCAGCCCTGCTGAGCTATCTGCCTGCAGAATCACACCAGAAACAAGCATGCAGCTAATCTTGTCAGATCTGACAAAAATGTCAGAAACACCTGATCTGCTACATGCTTGTTCAGGGTCTAGGGCAAAAAGTATTAGAGGCAGAGGATCAGCAGGGCTGCCAGGCAACTGGTATTGCTAAAAGGAAATCAATATGGCAGCCTCCATATCCCTCTCACTACAGTTCTCCTTTAAATTTAATTTAGAATAAAACAATTCTTAGCAAAACGTACCACCTAAAGAAAGCCTAATTGGTGACGAAAAAAACAAGATATAGATCATTTTGGTGGAATAAGTAGTGATAAAGTTATTGATGAATGAATGGGGGGAGTGCTGAAATGTAAAAATTGCTCTGGTCCATAAGGGAAACACCACCTGTAGTAGTCAAGTGGTTAAACTGTATTTTGTTTCTGTTTGTGAGCTTGTGTCTGTGTGTGAAACTGTGTATAGTGTGCTGTGTGTGACTGCAAACTTCATGCTCTATAGCAGTGCTGTCCAACTTCGCGGGCATGGAGGGCCGTTTTGCTTCCAGACCACATGGTGGAGGGCCGGTAGACACCCTGCCCCCCCCCCCCCAAGGAAAAAAAAGTGTGAGAGTGGTTGCAGATGTTAACACAACAAAAAATGCAGTCAGATTGGCATCAGATTTCTCCACAAAATGCAGTCAGATTGGCCGCAGATTTCTCCACAAAATGCAGTCAGATTGGCCGCAGATTTCTCCACAAAATGCAGTTAGATTGGCCGCAGATCTCTCCACAAAATGCAGTCAGATTGGCCGCAGGTCTCACCACAAAATGCAGTCAGATTGGCCGCAGATCTCTCCACAAAATGCAGTCAGATTGGCCGCAGATCTCACCACAAAATGCAGTCAGATTGGCCGCAGATCTCTCCACAAAATGCAGTCAGATTGGACACAGATTTCTCCACAAAATGCAGTCAGATTGGCCGCAGATCTCTCCACAAAATGCAGTCCGATTGGCCTCCGATCTCACCACAAAATGCAGTCAGATTGGCCGCAGATCTCTCCACAAAATGCAGTCAGATTGGCCGCAGGTCTCTCCACAAAATGCAGTCAGATTGGCTGCAGATCTCACCACAAAATGCAGTCAGATTGGCCGCAGATCTCACCACAAAATGCAGTCAGATTGGCCGCAGATCTCTCCACAAAATGCAGTCGGATTGGCCGCAGATCTCTCCACAAAATGCAGTCAGATTGGACGCAGATTTCTCCACAAAATGCAGTCAGATTGGCCTCAGATCTCTCCACAAAATGCAGTCCGATTGGCCTCAGATCTCACCACAAAATGCAGTCAGATTGGCCGCAGATCTCACCACAAAATGCAGTCAGATTGGCCGCAGATTTCACCACAAAATGCAATCAGATTGGCCGCAGATCTCTCCACAAAACGCAGTCAGATTGGACGCAGATGATTTCTCCACAAAATGCAGTCAGATTGGCCGCATATCTCTCCACAAAATGCAGTCCGATTGGACTCAGATCTCAGCAAGGAAATGAACAGCGCTACTTAAAAACAGACAAGTGCCTACCTGCAAAAGAGTGCAAGCCCCACTTGTGGGATAAAATACACACCTAGCATACACATGACTTGTCTACCACTGGAGGATGTTGGTTTCCGTAACAGCTTGCATGCAGCCTATTAAGTACTCGTCCCTCCCACTGCGAAGAAGTCAATCCTCCATGGGAGGGGACCTAACACTAACTAAATCCTAACCTATGTACAGTGGCGTTCCTATCATTGGGCGCAGGGGGCGTTGCGCACCGGGTGATGGACAGGCAAGGGGGTGTCGCCAAGCCCCCTGGCCCCTACAGCGGCAGAGCAGGAAGGAGGGGGAAGAAACGCTAGAAGGAGGGGCTTGAGGGCAGCGGGGGGAGGGGGGCCAGACCCCCCCCCCCCCTCCCTCACCTGGGTCCCCTCCTTCTGCTGTCTCCCCTTCCAGAATAGCGGCAGCAAGGAGGCACGGTGGGCGGGCGGAGGATTACTCACCTCACTTCCGTGTTCCAAGCGCTGGAACACAGCGTCCTCTCGTCACAGGTCCCCGCCTTCAATGCCGCCCACTGTGCTTCCTTCAAGCACAGTGGGCAGCATTGAAGGCGGAGACCTGTGACGAGAGGACGCTGCGTTCCAGCGATTGGAACGCGGGAGTGAGGTGAGTAATCCTCCGCCCGCCCACCGAGCCTCCTTGCTGCCGCTATTCTGGAAGGGGAGAGAGCAGAAGGAGGGGACCCAGGTGAGGGAGGGGGGGGGGAGTGTTCTGGCCCCCCTCCCCGCCTCTGCCCTCAAGCCCCTCCTTCTAGCGTTTTTTCCGGTCCTGGAGCAACTATTAAGGCTACACTGGGGGCAACTATGCAAATGGGGGCAACTATGCTGGCTACATTGGGGGCAACTATGCTGGCTACACTGGGGGCAACTATGCTGGCTACACTGGGGGCAACTATGCTGGATACAAATGGGACAACTATGCTGGCTACACTGGGGGCAACTATGCTGGCTACACTGGGGGCAACTATTCTGGCTACAAAGGGGGCAACTATGCTGGCTACACTGGGGGCAACTATGCTGGCTACACTGGGGGCAACTATGCTGGCAACACTGGGGGCAACTATGCTGGCCACAAAGGGGGCAACTATGCCGGCTACACTGGGGGCAACTATGCTGGCTACAAAGGGGGCAACTATGCTGGCTACAAAGGGGGCAACTATGCTGGCTACACTGGGGGCAACTATGCCGGCTACACTGGGGGCAACTATGCTGGCTACAAAGGGGGCAACTATGCTGGCTACAAAGGAGGCAACTATGCTGGCTACACTGGGGGCAACTATGCTGGCTACACTGGGGGCAACTATGCTGGCTACACTGGGGGCAACTATGCTAATGGGGGCAACTATGCTGGCTACACTGGGGGCAACTATGATAACTACACTGGGGTCAACTACGCTAGCTACACTGGGGGAAGCTATACTGGAGGAACTATACTAGCTACACTGGGGGCAAGTATACTAGGGCAACTATATTACCTATACTGGGGGCACCTATAACTGCCGTGGCACACGTAGTTTGCCGCACTCGGTCCTTTTTTGGGGGGGGGGGGTCTTATAATACCCAGCTCCGGGTGTCAAATGGCCTAGGTACGCCACTGCCTATGTATATGCATAGCCTGGGTGCGGCTACTCAAGTAAATTCGAAAATTGAAAACTGCGCAAAAGGTGGATCAGCGCATCACCAGGCCGCCTCCGAATGGCCTCGAATCAGAGGTGCGCTGAGCCCCCCCAGAAACTGCAAACGCACCTTGAACCCAAACGGAAGCTCTGCATATACACCAAAAGCAAAGCTGTTAAGTGGGAGCAGCTGACCAAAAATGAATTAAATTAGAGCATGGCAAGGAAATGAACAGCGCTACTTAAAAACAGACAAGTGCCTACCTGCAAAAGAGTGCAAGCCCCACTTGTGGGATAAAATACACACCTAGCATACACATGACCTCTCTACCACTGGAGGATGTTGGTTTCTGTAACAGCTTGCATGCAACCTATTAAGTACTCGTCCCTCCCACTGCGAAGAAGTCAATCCTCCATGGGAGGGGACCTAACACTAACTTAATCCTAACCTGTGTATATGCATAGCCTGGGTGCGGCTAATCAAGTAAATTCTAAAATTGAAAACTGCGCAAAAGGTGGATCAGCGCATCACCATCAGCTGCTCCCACTTAACAGCTTTGCTTTTGGTGTATATGCAGAGCTTCCGTTTGGGTTCAAGGTGCGTTTGCCGTTTCTGGGGGTTCTCAGCGCACCTCTGATTCGAGGCCATTCGGAGGCGGCCGGGTGATGCGCTGATCCACCTTTTGCGCAGTTTTCAATTTTCGAATTTACTTGATTAGCCGCACCCAGGCTATGCATATACATAGGTTAGGATTTAGTTAGTGTTAGGTCCCCTCCCATGGAGGATTGACTTCTTTGCAGTGGGAGGGATGAGTACTTAATAGGTTGCATGCAAGCTGTTACAGAAACCAACATCCTCCAGTGGTAGAGAGGTCATGTGTATGCTAGGTGTGTATTTTATCCCACAAGTGGGGCTTGCACTCTTTTGCAGGTAGACACTTGTCTGTTTTTAACTACTTTCGGACCGAGCGAGTACGAATCTACATCGGGCAGGGGACGCTGCGGTCCTGACCGGACGTAAACTCTACATCCCATTGACCGCGCGCCCCAGCCCGTCCGCGTCGCTCGGTCCGCTCTGCCCCCGCCGCAATCTATGACGGCAGAGCACTGTGAGCCGGGCAGTAGCCATTTTCATTGGCTCCTGGCCCTGTCATTCATGTAAGCCATTCTCATTGGCTTACATGGAGTGACAGGGTCAGGAGCCAATGAAAGCGGCGGCGGCAGAGAGAGCCAGTCACCAGTCATGATCCCCCTAAGAGTCCCTACAATGCTAGAAAATTTGGTACTGCTGAGCCATTGCCCTTTGAAATGATGTGAGATTTTGGAAAGTGAAATAGGAAGGCAATGAAAGCCTATGGGGGATTTTACCAATTTTGCACCCCTGTAACTCTGGTTTGCAGAGATGTAGGGACCCCATCTTTGGAATCCAAGTCTAACAATATGTCTTCTACCTGCATGAGACATTTCGTGAAATTCAGACGTTGCTAACGGCCGTGGCTGAGATTTATGTACGTCAGCATCACTACTATTGAAATTGCCCAAATAAACAGGTTTTTGTGACCCTAGGCTATGACCTCTTCGGCCTAGGGGCCCAAAACTCACCAGTCATGTTCCCCCTAAGGGTCCCTACAATGCTAGAAAATTTGCCACTGCTGAGCAATTGCCCTTTGAAAAGATGTGAGATTTTAGAAAATGAAATAGGGAGACAATGAAAGCCTATAGGGGATTTTACCAATTGTGGACCCCTGTAACTCTGGTTTGCAGAGATGTAGGGACCCCATCTTTGGAATCCAAGTCTAACAATATGTCTTCTACCTGCATGAGACATTTAGTGAAATTCAGACGTTGCTAACGGCCATGGCTGAGATTTATGTACGTCAGCATAACTACCATTGAAATTGCCCAAATAAACAGGTTTTTGTGACCCTAGGCTATGACCTCTTTGGCCTAGGGGCCCGAAACTCACCAGTCATGTTCCCCCGAAGGGTCCCTACAATGCTAGAAAATTTGCCACTGCTGAGCAATTGCCCTTTGAAAAGATGTGAGATTTTGGAAAGTGAAATAGGGAGGCAATGAAAGCCTATGGGGGATTTTACCAATTTTGGACCCCTGTAACTCTGGTTTGCAGAGATGTAGGGACCCCATCTTTGGAATCCAAGTCTAACAATATGTCTTCTACCTGCATGAGACATTTAGTGAAATTCAGACGTTGCTAACGGCCATGGCTGAGATTTATGTACGTCAGCATAACTACCATTGAAATTGCCCAAATAAACAGGTTTTTGTGACCCTAGGCTATGACCTCTTTGGCCTAGGGGCCCGAAACTCACCAGTCATGTTCCCCCTAAGGGTCCCTACAATGCTAGAAAATTTGCCACTGCTGAGCAATTGCCCTTTGAAAAGATGTGAGATTTTGGAACTGTAAATAGGAGGCCCAATGAAAGCCCAATGACCCTAGGCTATGACCTCTTCGGCCTAGGACTGCATTGAACGCGACCCACGCATTGTGCGCATTCTGGACAACACCAATTACTGTTTATTGTTTATTGAACCTCTCATCTGTATTACATTTATGACTGCATGGCGACAAAATGCAAATTGCTATCTGCACGCTTCTTGTCCTCATGCAAGGCCTGGGTTGTTGTATCTCAAAGCGTGGCCTTCTCCTCCTGCGCCGCCCTCCTCCTGTTCCATCACGTGTGCTGCCGCTGAGTTAGCGTTACCGGTCCCTTTTTCTGGAACCTCTTATCTGTATTACATTTATGACTGCATGCCGACAAAAAGCATGTTACCTGTGCAAAGAAAACAGACATTTCCCGCATTTAAAAGACAGTTTTCCCTTTGAAACTTTAAAATCGATTTTCTCAAAAACTATAAGCTCTTTTTGCTAAAAAAATTTTTCCTCTTGTACCCACTCCCAAGGTGCACATACCCTGTAAATTTGGGGTATGTAGCATGTAAGGAGGCTTTACAAAGCATGAAAGTTCGGGTCCCCATTGACTTCCATTATGTTCGGAGTTCGGCTCGAACACCCGAACATCGCGACCATGTTCGGCCCGAACCCGAACATCTAGATGTTCGCCCAACACTACACGTGACCTGTTCGGCCAATCACAGCGCTAGCCGAACACTCGGGGAACGTTCGGCCATGCGCTCTTAGTTCGGCCATATGGCCGAACAGTTTGGCCGAACACCATCAGATGTTCGGCCGAACACGAACATCACCCGAACAGGGTGATGTTCTGCAGAACCCGAACAGTGGCGAACACTGTTCGCCCAACACTAGTGACTGCATCCTCCACTCTGTATAGTGTGCTGTGTGTGACTGCAGACTCCACTCTGTATAATGTGCTGTGTATGACTGCAGACTCCACGCTGTACATTTTACAAATTGAAGCATTCCAGTGTCCACACAGTTAAGCCTGGTACACACATTAGTCAACATTAGTCAATCACTGACCAATTTTACCACCTCAAAGTAGTATGAGGGTACAGAACAGATATTGATTACTATGAGCAGTAGGTAAACCCTCCTCATACTACATGGAGGAGGTAAAATTGGTCAGTGATTGGCCAATAGAGATGTCGCGAACCTCCGATTTTCGGTTAGAACCGCAATAGACTTCAATGGGGAGGCGAACTTTGAAAAATAGAAAAAATTATGCTGGCCACAAAAGTGATGGAAAAGATGTTTCAAGGGGTCTAACACCTGGAGGGGGGCATGGCGGAGTGGGATACATGCCAAAAGTCCCGGGGAAAAATCTGGATGTGACGCAAAGCAGCGTTTTAAGGGCAGAAATCACATTGAATGCTAAATTGCAGGCCTAACGTGCTTTAAAACATCTTGCATGTGTATACATCAATCAGGGAGTGTAATTAGAGTACTGCTTCACACTGACACACCAAACTCACTGTGTAACGCACCGCAAACAGCTGTTTGTGTAGTGACGGCCATGCTGGACTACTGCGCAACATGGCGAGATTGCTCTTCCTCACTCAATGATGTCAGGTAATGTGTGACTTCCTTCTCAACTTTCCATGGCATTGTTAAAAAGCTTACATTTTGTTTTTAAATTACATTTTCTACTTGCTGTGTACTGGTTCAGTACCGCTACAATGAGAATCCTGTGGAGGCGGGCAAGTCTGCCATTGTGACCCCGGGTAATGGCCGGGGAATGAGGGGTTTGAATCCGGTGTGGAGCTTGAGCAACGGCTACCACTACACATCCAAGGAGGGCAGCGGGCAGGCATGCACGCCCGCCCGCCCTGAGGTAGTGACCAAAAATAACAATACAGGAGGAGGACTTTCGAGGCCCTGCTGTGTATTTGAAATGAATGTACTTTAAATCCTTTAACGAGAACCAGTTATGGCGGGCAAAGATGACACCACATTCCTTTCACGAGAATCATATGGAGGCGGGCAAGTCTGCCATTTGTGACCCCGGGTAATGGCCGGGGAATGAGGGATGGAATCCGGTGTGGAGCCTGAGAAACGGCTACCACTACACATCCAAGGAGGGCAGCAGGCAGGCATGCACGCCCGCCCCGAGGTAGTGACCAAAAATAACAATACAGGAGGCGGACTTTCGAGGCCCTGGTGTGTATTTGAAATGAATTAACTTTAAATCCTTTAACGGGAATCCGTTATGGAGGGCAAGTCTGCCATTGTCACCGCAGGGAATGAAGGTTGGATTCCGGCCCGAAGTGGGAGCCTGCTGAGACCCATGCTGTAGCTGCCCTGACCGTGCTTTGCAGACCAGGCATCTGTGGTCAGATGGACCCTTGAGCCAGCGGAAGACAAACCAAGTCGAAAGCATTTGCCAAGAATGTTTTACGGAGGGCAAGTTTTTTTTGCTCTTTTTTTTTAATTTTTTGAAAATGATAGATGGTTGTATTTTTAAATTGTTTGAAAGTTTAGATGGTTGTATTTTTAAATTGTTTGAAAGTTTAGATGGTTGTATTTTTAAATTGTTTAAAAGTGTATCCATTCTTCCTCCCCCCAGCCACGAACAATACCATGGGAACGTGGAGCAGCAGAAGCCCCCTGTGACGGCTGCCACGGTTGTTCTCCGTGGCTTGGCTTTTGAGGGGTGCTGCTTTTCCTCAGGTGTTCTTGCCATAGCTGTTTGTGCCTTCTCTCCAGGTGCCTTCGTAAAGCACTTGTCCCTACGTGACAGTTGGCCTTTCCACGGCTCAATTTTTGCTGGCAGAGACAACAGATGGCTTTGCTCCGATCTGAGACACACACGTGAAAAAATTTCCAATCCACTGAACCCCCCTGGGGTGATGGTGCTACGGTGGCATCAGCAGCTGACGTTGAAGGGCATGTTGGCTGGCTGGCCATAGCTGGTGATACATGGCACCGGACACTGCCCCCAGCTGTTTCTGAGGACGAGCTCCCTCTGCTTCTATCATGGAGTCGTCTCCTCCTACTCCTCTCTGACTCCTCCTCTGAACTGTCCCCCTGGTCATCTCCTCTACCGGGAACATATGTGGTATCCGTATAATCGTCATCATAATCCTCCTGGCCAGCTGCGCTTTCCTCAGACACCTCCTCAACTGCACCAACTTCAGGTGGTCCACCATCATCCCCATCCACACACGTTACGTCCAAACTATCGCCACCTAACTCAGACGTATGAGGTGGTGTACCTGCGCCTTCTTGTTGTTGTTGCAGTAGTGGCTGGGAATCAGTGATTTCACCACCACCACCAAATAACTCCTGCGAAGTGTCAAATGCAGCGGATGTGGTGCTTGTTGTAGCGCTGGTGGCTGCGGGAGATGAGGTGTTCTGTGTTAAATACTCAAGCACCTCCTCACGATTTTGGGAAGTAATGGCACGTGCCTTCTTCTGAGCATTGTATTTTGGGGCAGGTCCGCACGAAATCACAGCAACACCACCTCGCACAGCCACAGACCTGGCGGTGCCTGGTGGACTTCCTCTGGGTCTGCCTCTACCTCTTCCTCTACCTGGTTTGTCCATTTTGTCCATCTCAGGGGTATGCTAGCTATATGCAGTGAGGTGGGTTCTCACTCAACACACCAGGTAGTTAAATGCAGTGAGGTGGCCAGGTGGGTTTACACTCAACACAACAGGTAGTTATATGCAGTGAGCTGGGTTCACTCAACACAACGCTAGGTATATGCAGTGATGAGGTGGGTTAAGTAAACACAACAGGTACTGGGTAGTTAGATGCAGCGAGCTGGGTTCACTGAACAGTAAAGGTACTTAAGATGCAGTGAGGTGGGTTCTCACTCAACACAACAGGTAGTTAGATGCAGTGAGGTGGCCAGGTGGGTTCACACTCAACACAACAGGTAGTTACATGCAGTGAGCTGGGTTCACTCAACACAACGCTAGGTATATGCAGTGATAAGGAGGGTTAAGTAAACACAACAGGTACTGGGTAGTTAGATGCAGTGAGCTGGGTTCACTGAACAGTAAAGGTACTTAAGATGCAGTGAGGTGGGTCCTCACTCAACACAACAGGTAGTTATATGCAGTGAGCTGGGTTCACTCAACACAATGCTAGGTATATGCAGTGATGAGGTGGGTTAAGTAAACACAACAGGTACTGGTTAGTTAGATGCAGTGAGCTGGGTTCACTCAACACAACGCTAGGTATATGCAGTGATGAGGTGGGTTAAGTAAACACAACAGGTACTGGGTAGTTAGATGCAGTGAGCTGGGTTCACTGAACAGTAAAGGTACTTAAGATGCAGTGAGGTGGGTTCTCACTCAACACAACAGGTAGTTAGATGCAGTGAGGTGGCCAGGTGGATTCACACTCAACACAACAGGTAGTTAGATGCAGTGAGCTGGGTTCACTCAACACAACGCTAGGTATATGCAGTGATGAGGTGGGTTAAGTAAACACAACAGGTACTGGGTAGTTAGATGCAGTGAGCTGCGTTCACTGAACAGTAAAGGTACTTAAGATGCAGTGAGGTGGGTTCACACTCAACACAACAGGTAGTTAGATGCAGTGAGCTGGGTTCACTCAACACAACGCTAGGTATATGCAGTGATGAGGTGGGTTAAGTAAACACAGCAGGTACTGGGTAGTTAGATGCAGTGAGCTGGGTTCACTGAACAGTAAAGGTACTTAAGATGCAGTGAGGTGGGTTCTCACTCAACACAACAGGTAGTTAGATGCAGTGAGGTGGCCAGGTGGGTTCACACTCAACACAACAGGTAGTTAGATGCAGTGAGCTGGGTTCACTCAACACAACGCTAGGTATATGCAGTGATGAGGTGGGTTAAGTAAACACAACAGGTACTGGGTAGTTAGATGCAGTGAGCTGGGTTCACTGAACAGTAAAGGTACTTAAGATGCAGTGAGGTGGGTTCTCACTCAACACAACAGGTAGTTAGATGCAGTGAGGTGGCCAGGTGGGTTCTCACTCAACACAACAGGTAGTTAGATGCAGTGAGCTGGGTTCACTCAACACAACGCTAGGTATATGCAGTGATGAGGTGGGTTAGGTAAACCCAACAGGTACTGGGTAGTTAGATGCAGTGAGCTGGGTTCACTGAACAGTAAAGGTACTTAAGATGCAGTGAGGTGGGTTCTCACTCAACACAACAGGTAGTTAGATGCAGTGAGCTGGGTTCACTCAACACAACGCTAGGTATATGCAGTGATGAGGTGGGTTAAGTAAACACAACAGGTACTGTGGTATATGCAGTACTGGGTAGTACAATGTGCAGCTCCCTGTCACACACACAGGTAGTCACTGAATGTGCTGGGCTGCTGGCAGTGGCACACACAATATCAATTAGCAAGGCTGTGCATGCAACAAAAGTGTCAGTTTGACACACAGAAAAAAAAATAAATGTACAGGATGAGCTCTGAAAAGAGCTGTTGCTGGGTGCTTTAAAAGCAATAATAATCAGTCAGGAGCAAGCAAAGCAGCCTAGAACCTAACTAATCTGTCCCTAGGAGAAAAAGTCTGCAGCAGCTGTCCCTTTCCTCTCTCTAGCAGGCACACGAGTGAGGCTAATGGCCGCCGGACCCTGCCTTATATAAGGGGGGGTGGGGCTCCAGGGCTTAGTGTAGCCTGAATGGCTACAATGTGCCTGCTGACTGTGATGCAGAGGGTCAAAGTTGACCCTCATAGTGCATTATGGGGCGAATCGAACTTCCGCAAAAGTTCGCCTGGTGCAGGCGAACGCGAACCCCCTAAGTTCGCCTGGAACCGTTCGCGTCACCCCTGCTCCTGCCTAATCTAACCTCATCTTCAGTCTTCTTATAACTTCAGCATGCACTGCGTCTTCCTATAAAATCAGTGTTTACTGTGTCTTTAACCTCCTTGGCGGTAACCCCGAACTTAGTTCGGGGTAAGCCGCCGGAGGGTGCCGCTCAGGCCCTGCTGGGCCGATTTGTTTAATTTTTTTTTTGCTGGACGCAGCTAGCACTTTGCTAGCTGCGCCAGCACACTGATCGCCGCCGCCCCGCGCACGATCGCCGCTATCCGGCGCGCCGCACGCCCCCCCCAGACCCCGTGCGCTGCCTGGCCAATCAGTGCCAGGCAGCGCCGAGGGGTGGCCCGGGACTCCCAATGACGTCCCGACGTCGGTGACGTCGGTGACGTCATCCCGCCCCGTCGCCATGGCGACGGGGGAAGCCCTCCAGGAAATCCCGTTCTTTGAACGGGATTTCCTGATCGGAGATCGCCGAAGGCGATCGAAGAGGGCCGGGGGATGCCGCTGAGCAGCGACTATCATGTAGCGAGCCCTGGGCTCGCTACATGATATAGGAAAAAAATTAAAAAAAAAAAAAACTGCTGCGCTCCCTGGTGGCAGATTTTTTTATACCGCCAGGAGGGTTAAGTATGTCAGTTTGCTTTTTGTCTCCTAATATGTGAGCATGATGTGTGTATATCAGAGTGTTCTGCATCATCTAATAACTAGTGTGTGGTCAGGTACATCTTTTTATAACATCATATCACAGCATAATGGTTCTTTCTTTAATGTCACTGTGTAGTGCAGCTCAACATGGCAGCGTAAACCGCATCCTTTAATCAGTGTGTATTCTGTCTATTTTGTATAGGATAAAAGCAGTAGCAATATAGAGACATGATTATATGACTGAGCACTGAAATCTTTATATATGTTTATCTGGACATTGGGACTTGTCTTCTGGAGTTTACTAGTACTGTATGACTTTGGCACTGATTCATTGTTCATATTCATCAGTATTCAAAATCAGTTAGCCCTCAAACTATACGGAGGTGGTAAAATTAGTCAGTGAATGGCCAATCAAAATTGGATGTATGTACCAGGCTTAAAGCGGATCCAAGATGAAAAACTAACTATAACAAGTAACTTGTCTATATATCTTATCTAAAGTTTAGATTAGTTTATACAGCAAATCTAGCTTCAAACAGCTTTAATAGAAAATTATTATTTCTTCCTGTGATACAATGACAGCATCCACTTTGTTTGTAAACATTACACAGAGGCAGGCTAATCTGCATCTTGAGCAAAAAAAACCTAACCCCCCTCCTCCTCCCAGCTCCCCTCTGCCTCTGAAATCTCTGGCTAGTAATACCTCCCCCTCCTCCTGCCCAGACTGAGCTCCCATGAGCCCTTACTACTGTCTGAAAGTGCCTTGGCTCTCTGAAAACCTGTGGGCGTGGCTTGTTTAGTTTATAGGGAATTAGAGTACTAAAACAAAAAAGTATTTGGCTTGAGGAATGAGCTATAAACAATAGGAAAGGAACACAATTATACAATGAGAAAAGTTCATCTCGGATCCACTTTAAGTCCCAAATTCATGTTGTCTGTTAATAAGTTAAAATGTAATTCTAAATGTTGTTTTGTTTATGTTTTTGTATATTATGAGTGTAAACAATGTGGTAAAACACTCTTATAATAGGAATGTCTTATTGCTGTCTCTATAAATAACAACAATAACAAATCAGTGTAGTATGAAAAATGTTCAGATACTTAACCACTTCGGGACCAGCCGCCTAACCCCCCTTAAGGACTAGGGCATTTTGAGGTGGAGGGGGGTGCGCGCGTTTGGGGGGGGGGGGTCAGGCGGCCGGATCCCGTCTGTGGCTGGGCAGTGTCTCCCCCATGGTGGCAAGTGTCCCCCCGTACGCCAGCAGCAATCACTCACCTTCCAGGCTCCAGCGATGAGCCGCAGAAGCCCCCTTCTTCTCCAGCCGGCATCTCCACTCCAAATGACGCTCAGGTCGGGTCGCGGCTTGATGACGTCATCAAGCCGGAACCCGGCGCAGACGTCAGACGGAGCAGAGATGCTGTCCAGAGCAGAGGGGGGCGCGGATCGTCGCTGGAACAGCAGGGAGGTGAGTGGATCCTATTCTTTCCCCCCCTGCCACCACCGCTGTCAAAGTGATCACTACGATCCGACGGCGATCGTAGTGATCACGTGATCAGCAGCCATACGCGATGGCTGCTGATCACTGAGGGGAGATGCCAGCTGTCATATGACAGCTTAATCTCCCCTCTCGGGTGTACACGATCGTGTCGGGACGGTTCTTTAGCGCGGACGTTGAATCAACGTCCGGTCAGAACTGTACCACCATCCGATGGACGTTGATTCAACCTATGTCGGTCCCCAAAAGGTTAAAAAGAGATTTCTGGATCGTATGTACTTTTGCTAAGCGTCATTTGCATTTCAGACCCTTTCTTCTCTTTTGTCATGTGTACCACAAACAATTGCATTGATTGAATATTCCGTTTCTTAAAAGTTACAATAAAAAGTAAAATAAATAAGTAAATAAAAAAATCATGGATGAATATTGCTACCATTTTTTTTGCAGTGAGGGAAAGTGGCTAAATAGTAGTGCAGTATTCGTCTAGTGATCGGCTGCAGAGCTTTCAAATAATAAACTGCTTTGGGCAGCACGGTGGCATAGTGGTTAGCACTCTCGCCTTGCAGCGCTGGGTCCCCAGTTCGAATCCCAGCCAGGGCACCATCTGCAAGGAGTTTGTATGTTCTCCCCGTGTCTGAGTGGGTTTCCTCCGGGTACTCCGGTTTCCTCCCACATCCCAAAAACATACAGATAAGTTAATTGGCTCACCCCTAAATTGGCCCTAGACTACAGTACTTCCACTACATAATACATACATAGACATATGATAACAGCAGGGACCCAGCGCTGCAAGGCGAGAGTGCTAACCACTACGCCACCGTGCTGCCCAAAGCAGTTTATTATTTAAAAGCTCTGCAGCCGATCACTAGAGAAATACTGCACTACTATTTAGCCACTTTCCCTCACTGCAAAAAAAATGGTAGCAATATTCATCCATGATTTTTTTATTTATTTATTTATTTTACTTTTTATTGTAAATTTTAAGAAATGGAATATTCAATCAATGCAATTGTTTGTGGTACACATAACAAAAGAGAAGAAAGGGTCTGAAATGCAAATGACGCTTAGCAAAAGTACATACGATCCAGAAATGAGCTCCTTTGAGGGACAGTTAGTGACAATACAATATATATATATATATATATACTGTACATCGCTGCGTTAGATGTCGGCGCTATATAAATACTAAATAATAATAATGGACATAATTAATCTCCTTTTTTTATTTACAAACCACGACATTCTGATAATCCTTTCGTAATAACTTGATGGATTTTAATGCACACAATAAGAATCATTTTATCAGTTGCACATCATTGCAGTCTTGACTTTGCTTCAGCAGATGGCACCACAACATTACAATGATTGCTTTTAGTAGAGAAAGAAAAATGATGGAGTCTGGGGCCCGGTTCAGACAGACGTCCTGCAGCCTTCTAATTCAAATGCTTTTCTGTAAGTGTGCAGAAAAGCATTTGAGTGCTTTCGGCGGGTTTCAGGAGGCATCTGCCCTTTTCAGCGCTGCAGGGGGACACAGGCGTGCGGCGGTACAAGACCCAGGAAGCAACCTGTTGCTTCCAGGGTCCCTCAAATGACAGGAAAAAGGCGGGAAACAACAGTGCCAGTGTTGCCTATTCAATTTGAATAGCAGCGCTTAGATGGTGAGTGCTGTGGTCGTTTAATGCCCGGCAAGTGCCCGGCTTGTTTTACGAATTGCCCAGTAATCCACCACTTAGTAATGTAATTTATGCATATGCCTGTTTGCAGGCACATTGGGAAATCACTGTGATTTCTGGGTGATACTGTGCCTTTGGTAATGCGGCAGAGGCCACCAGCTGGCAATGGTGCTTCTTTAACCACTTAACGACCGCCCCCAGCCGATGGGCGGCGGCAAAGTCCGGGCCCAAACGACCGCAATACGCCCATCGGCGGGGGCGGCTGCGGGAGTGGCTATGCGGCGATCGCGTCATTCGTGACGCGATCAGCCGCCGGGGACTGGCTCCGCCCCCCGTTCGCCGTAACCCGCCGGCCGTTCGGAAGCGCCGGCGGGTTACTGGCATCCGGATCGCCGCTGCAACAGTGTATAATAGGCTTTGTAATGTATACAAAGCCTATTATACTGGCTGCCTCCTGCCCTGGTGGTCCCAGTGTCCGAGGGACCACCAGGGCAGGCTGCAGCCACCCTAGTCTGCACCAAACACACTGATTTCCCCCCCCCCTGCCCCCTGATCGCCCACAGCACCCCTCAGACCCCCCCCTGCCCACCCCCCAGACCACTGTTTGCACCCAGTCACCCTCCTAATCACCCATCAATCACTCCCTGTCACTATCTGTCAACGCTATTTTTTTTTTAAGTCCCTAATCTGCCCCCTACTCCCTCCTGATCACCCCCCCACCCCTCAGATTCTCCCCAGACCCCCCCCCAGACCCCCCCCCCCGTGTACTGTATGCATCTATCCCCCCTGATCACCTGTCAATCACCTGTCAATCACCTGTCAATCACCCGTCAATCACCCCCTGTCACTGCCACCCATCAATCAGCCCCTGATCTGCCCCTTGCGGGCAATCTGATCACCCCCCCACACCAATAGATCGCCCGCAGATCCGACATCAGATCACCTCCCAAATCCATTGTTTACATCTATTCTCTCCTCTAAACACCCACTAATTACCCATCAATCACCCCCTATCACCACCTGTCACTGTTACCCATCAGATTAGACCCTAATCTGCCCCTTGCGGGCACCCAATCACCTGCCCACACGCTCAGATTGCCCTCAGACCCCCCCCTTATCAATTCGCCCGTGCAATATTTACATCTGTTATTCCGGGTAATAACCCACTGATCACCTGTCAATCACCCATCAATCACCCCCTGTCACTGCCACCCATCAATCACCCCCTGTCACTGCCACCCATCAATCAGCCCCTAACCTGCCCCTTGCGGGCAATCTGATCACCCCCCCACACCAATAGATCGCCCGCAGATCCGACATCAGATCACCTCCCAAATCCATTGTTTACATCTATTCTCTCCTCTAAACACCCACTAATTACCCATCAATCACCCCCTATCACCACCTGTCACTGTTACCCATCAGATTAGACCCTAATCTGCCCCTTGCGGGCACCCAATCACCTGCCCACACGCTCAGATTGCCCTCAGACCCCCCCCTTATCAATTCGCCCGTGCAATATTTACATCTGTTATTCCGGGTAATAACCCACTGATCACCTGTCAATCACCCATCAATCACCCCCTGTCACTGCCACCCATCAATCACCCCCAGTCACTGCCACCCATCAATCAGCCCCTAACCTGCCCCTTGCGGGCAATCTGATCACCCACCCACACCAATAGATCGCCCGCAGATCCGACATCAGATCACCTCCCAAATCCATTGTTTACATCTATTCTCTCCTCTAAACACCCACTAATTACCCATCAATCACCCCCTATCACCACCTGTCACTGTTACCCATCAGATTAGACCCTAATCTGCCCCTTGCGGGCACCCAATCACCCGCCCACACGCTCAGATTGCCCTCAGACCCCCCCCCCCTTATCAATTTGCCCGTGCAATATTTACATCTGTTATTCCGGGTAATAACCCACTGATCACCTGTCAATCACCCATCAATCACCCCCTGTCACTGCCACCCATCAATCACCCCCTGTCACTGCCACCCATCAATCAGCCCCTAACCTGCCCCTTGCGGGCAATCTGATCACCCACCCACACCAATAGATCGCCCGCAGATCCGACATCAGATCACCTCCCAAATCCATTGTTTACATCTATTCTCTCCTCTAAACACCCACTAATTACCCATCAATCACCCCCTATCACCACCTGTCACTGTTACCCATCAGATTAGACCCTAATCTGCCCCTTGCGGGCACCCAATCACCCGCCCACACCTCAGAACGCCCTCAGACCCCAGCCCTGATCACCTCGCCAGTGCATTGCTTGCATCTATTTCCCCCCTCTAATCACACCTTGAGACACCCATCAATCACCTCCTGTCACCCCCTAGCACACCTACCCATCAGATCAGGCCCTAATTTGCCCCGTGTGGGCTCCTGATCACTCGGCCAAACCCTCAGATCCCCCTCAGACCCCCTTCCGATCACCTCCCCAGTGCATTGATTGCATCTATTTTCCCCTCTAACCGCCCCCTGAGACACCCATCAATCACCTCCTGTCACCCCCCTAGCACTCCTATCCATCAGATCAGGCCCAATACATCCTGTCATCTAAGAGGCCACCCTGCTTATGACCGATTCCACAAAATTTGCCCCCTCATAGACCACCTGTCATCAAAATTTGCAGATGCTTATACCCCTGAACAGTCATTTTGAGAAATTTGGTTTCCAGACTACTCACAGTTTTGGGCCCGTAAAATGCCAGGGCAGTATAGGAACCCCACAAGTGACCCCATTTTAGAAAGAAGACACCCCAAGGTATTCTGTTAGGTGTATGATGGGTTCATAGAATATTTTATTTTTTGTCAAAAGTTAGCGGAAATTGGATTGTTATTGTTTTTTTCACAAAGTGTCATTTTTCACTAACTTGTGAGAAAAAATAAAATCTTCTATGAACTCACCATACCCCTAACGGAATACCTTGGGGTGTCTTCTTTCTAAAATGGGGTCACTTGTGGGGTTCCTATACTGCCCTGGCATTTTAGGGGCCCTAAACCGTGAGGAGTAGTCTAGAAAACAAATGCCTCAAAATGACCTGTGAATAGGACGTTGGGCCCCTTAGCGCACCTAGGCTGCAAAAAAGTGTCACACATGTGGTATCGCCATACTCAGGAGAAGTAGTATAATGTGTTTTGTGGTGTATTTTTACACATACCCATGCTGGGTGGGAGAAATCTCTCTGTAAATGGACAATTGTGTGTAAAACAAATAAAAAAATGTGTCATTTACAGAGATATTTCTCCCACCCAGCATGGTTATATGTAAAAATACACCACAAAACACATTATACTACTTCTTCTGAGTACGGCGATACCACATGTGTGACACTTTTTTGCAGCCTAACTGTGCTAAGGGGCCCAAAGTCCAATGAGTACCTTTAGGATTTCACAGGTCATTTTGAGACATTTGGGTTCAAGACTACTCCTCACGGTTTAGGGCCCCTAAAATGCCAGGGCAGTATAGGAACCCCACAAGTGACCCCATTTTAGAAAGAAGACACCCCAAGGTATTCTTTTAGGTGTATGATGAGTTCATAGAAGATTTTATTTTTTGTCACAAGTTAGCGGAAATTGATATGTATTGTTTTTTTTTTCACAAAGTGTCATTTTCCGCTAACTTGTGACAAAAAAAAAATCTTCTATGAACTCACCATACTCCTAACAGAATACCTTGGGGTGTCTTCTTTCTAAAATGGGGTCACTTGTGGGGTTCCTATACTGCCCTGGCATTTTAGGGGCCCTAAACCGTGAGGAGTAGTCTAGAATCCAAATGCCTCAAAATGACCTGTGAATAGGACGTTAGGCCCCTTAGCGCACCTAGGTTGCAAAAAAGTGTCACACATGTGGTATCGCCGTACTCAGAAGAAGTAGTATAATGTGTTTTGGGGTGTATTTTTATACATACCCATGCTGGGTGGGAGAAATCTCTCTGTAAATGGACAATTGTGTGTAAAAAAAATCAAATAATTGTCATTTACAGAGATATTTCTCCCACCCAGCATGGGTATGTGTAAAAATACACCCCAAAACACATTATACTACTTCTCCTGAGTACGGCGGTACCACATGTGTGGCACTTTTTTGCACCCTAAGTGCGCTAAGGGGCCCAAAGTCCAATGAGTACCTTTAGGATTTCACAGGTCATTTTGCCACATTTGGTTTCAAGACTACTCCTCACGGTTTAGGGCCCCTAAAATACCAGGGCAGTATAGGAACCCCACAAATGACTCCATTTTAGAAAGAAGACACCCCAAGGTATTCCGTTAGGAGAATGGCGAGTTCATAGAAGATTTTATTTTTTGTCACAAGTTAGCGGAAAATGACACTTTGTGAAAAAAAACAATTAAAATCAATTTCCGCTAACTTGTGACAAAAAAAAAAAATCTTCTATGAACTCACCATACATCTAACGGAATACCTTGGGGTGTCTTCTTTCTAAAATGGGGTAATTTGTGGGGTTCCTATACTGTCCTGGCATTTTAGGGGCCCTAAACCGTGAGGAGTAGTCTTGAAACGAAATTTCTCAAAATGACCTGTGAAATCCTAAAGGTACTCATTGGACTTTGGGCCCCTTAGCGCAGTTAGGGTGCAAAAAAGTGCCACACATGTGGTATCGCCGTACTCAGGAGAAGTAGTATAATGTGTTTTGGGGTGTATTTTTCCACATACCCATGCTGAGTGGGAGAAATATCTCTATAAATAGACAATTGTGTGTAAAAAAAATAAAAAAATTGTCATTTACGGAGATATTTCTCCCACCCAGCATGTGTATGTGTAAAAATACACCCCAAAACACATTATACTACTTTTCCTGAGTACGGCAATACCACATGTGTGGCACTTTTTTGCGGCCTAACTGCGCTAAGGGGCCCAAAGTCCAATGAGCATCTTTAGGCTTTACAGGGGTGCTTACAATTAGGCACCCCCCAAATGCCAGGACAGTAAACACACCCCACAAATGACCCCATTCTGGAAAGTAGACACTTCAAGGTATTCAGAGAGGAGCATAGTGAGTCTGTGGCAGATTTCATTTTTTTTTGTCGCAAGTTAGAAGAAATGGAAACTTTTTTTTTTTTTTTTTTTGTCACAAACTGTCATTTTCCGCTAACTTGTGACAAAAAATAAAATCTTCTATGAACTCACCATGCCTCTCACTGAATACTTTGGGATGTCTTCTTTCCAAAATGGGGTCATTTGGGGGGTATTTGTACTATCCTGGAATTTTAGCCCCTCATGAAACATGACAGGTGCGCAGAAAAGTCAGAGATGCTTGAAAATGGGAAAATTCACTTTTGGCACCATAGTTTGTAAACGCTATAACTTTTACCCAATCCAATAAATATACACTGAATGTTTTTTTTTTTTATCAAAGACATGTAGCAGAATAACTTTCGCGCTCAAATGTATAGGAAATTTTACTTTATTTGAAAAATGTCAGCACAGAAAGTTAAAAAAGTCATTTTTTTGACAAAATTCATGTCTTTTTTGATGAATATAATAAAAAGTAAAACTCGCAGCAGCAATCAAATAGCATCAAAAGAAAGCTGTATTAGTGACAAGAAAAGGAGGTAAAATTCATTTAGGTGGTAGGTTGTATGACCGAGCAATAAACCGTGAAAGCTGCAGTGGTCTGAATGGAGAAAAAGGCTCTGGTCCTTAAGGGGCGAAAAGACTGTGGTCCTGAAGTGGTTAAAGAGAACGCGAGGCATCAAACTACCTCAAAAGTAAAAAGTCTCTGGATCCTTTAGAGGCTTCCCACACTATCCTCGGCTGCTGTCCGGGACCTCCCTTAATATTGGGGCTGCACTCCTTTTCAGGCACAAGTGTGGCTGTGCTGCACCCGCCAAGCCTTGTCGGTAATCTTTGGGGGGTCCAGAGGACAGCATGGGAAGCCTCTATAGGATCCAGAGGCTTCCCTCTTCTTAGATAAGTATTTCTTTTTGTACCCAAGGTTCCCTTGTGTACATTTTAAACTAGTAAAAACCTGCAGCTTTCTTAAAATTACAGCATTAGAGCAGGAAAGCTTCCTTACCAAGCTTTATTTAAAGAGACACTGAAGCGAAAAAAAATATATGATATAATGAATTGGTTGTGTACTATGAATAATTACTAGAAGATTAGCAGCAAAGAAAATATTCTCATATTTTTATTTTCAAGTATATAGTGTTTTTTCTAACATTGCATTGTTCTCTAATATGTGTAGATTACACAACACTCAGCATTCAAAATGATTCTTTCAGAGCAGTCTGTGAACTAATGAACTCTCCTCTGCCAGAGGAAAAGTAAATAGTTAACGAACAGTTGAGATAATAAAAGTCAGAAAACAGCCCTCTCCACGACTTTTAAAAGTCGTAGAGATAATGGCTTTTTTGTATAGAGATAACAACTGGAGTTTCTTAACTCTTCCTGTACTGGAAACAATTAGACTGATGTATCTGATCTTAATGTTTTATTTCTTAGCTGTACTACACATATAAGTTTTCGCTTCAGTGTCTCTTTAAAAGGAACCTGAAGTGAAACGAATATGGAGGCTGTCATCTTTATTCTCTTTAATTCACACCTGCACCAAGCATGCAGATTTTGGAGTCTGACTGTTCAGGTATTAGAAGCAGAGTATCTGTACAGAAGTCAGGCAAATGGCATTGTTGACAAGGGAATGAAGATAGCAGTTTCCGTATCTCCCTTACTGCATGTTTATTCACTATGCAGATTGGATGTTCAGGGAGTAAGTGTAAAGTGTACCCAAGGTGGGGCAGGAGGGGCAGATGGGACACAGAGGCATGTTCCCCGCTGCATGACATGCCTCTGCCCCCCGCCCCCCATGCTGCTCTCTGCCCCGCCAGTGCCGCGCTATTTCCGACATGTAAATTGTCGCCAATACGACGGGTAGCTAACAGGAGAGGTATTCCATACTAAACCCCACTGGGGGCATTCCTGAAATCCTTCCCCAGCTGCCATTGGAAAGCTCTGCCTCTCCATGACTGCTCCCCCTGCCACTTCCCCGCCTCCCTGTGCTCTGCGATTAAAGACACAGAGCAGTGCTTGCAGCATTGTAACCCCAGGGGTCACGAAAACAAAACTGCTGCATATCTGGCCACAGAAGCGGTGGAGAGCGGTGGGGATTGCGTCTTCCTGCTCAGGTAGCATTTTTTTAAAGTTTAAATCCCACCCTTGTATTAACGTTAAGGTTTTACTCCATTAGCCTGTAGCAGTCCACATCAGGGATGCTCCACATAGTGAACACCACAATGACAGAGAAACACAAGACAGAATCTGTATAAGTGCACCAGTAAGGTATCCACAGCAATACAGACATACAACAATATCCTGAAACACCACAATCATAAACTCCCAAAACACCACAACTTAACTATCTAACTAGTGCGAATAGATACAAAAATATATACAAGAATTGCAGAACCAAACCGCATAGCTCACAATTGTCCCTCTTGCAGAGGGACATTTCCTCTGTCCCTCTTTCTTCATTATTTGTCTCTCTTTCAGGACTGATGTACAGATCTGTGTAAATATATATATTCTTCTACTGAAAAAATGTGTTTAATTGACTTTATTCACATCAATTCAATTAATATTTTCAAATGTTAAAATGAAGAAAAACTAATGATGAAAGAAAGGACCAGTATGGTTTGGATGATACAACTACATTTTTTGCTTCTGAATTCTTTGTGATATGCATGGTGAGCGGTGTGGTTGGGGTGTGGTTAGAGGTGTGGCAGGGCATGTCTTTCTTATCTCAAAAAGTTGGGAGGTATGAAATCGACAAAATCGACAAACAATCTAAGTTCAGATATTGCAGATAAGGAAACCAGCAGAAATTCAGGGAACAAGGCACAGAACACAGGACACAGTAGAGGCCAGGCAGATCCTCAGGGCAAGGGTACTGAAGTTCTGGCACTTGCTGAAAGGCAGAGCAGTCCTTACCCTATGGCAGTGATGGCTAACCTTGGCACTCCAGCTGTGACAAAACTACAAATCCCATCATGCCTCTGTCTTCCCGAGTTATACCTAGAGCTGTCAGAGTATTGCAATGCCTCATGGGACTTGTAGTTCCACCACAGCTGGAGTGCCAAGGTTAGCCATCACTGCCCTACGGCCATCTCAAAGCAAAGTATTCCGCACTCCTTCGATATGGAGTAAAACATCCAATCCTTTATTGGTCAGCAATAAAACTACAGCAATGATACATGACAGCGACAAGAGCTGACACATTAGTCGTAACTAAAGCGGCTAAATCACACAAATCTATGGCCACCTGCATCTGATTGCACAATTGGCAGAAGATTAGCTGACCCTGCAGATTAAAAATAATCCATACAAGTTGCTCCGAGCGCCACTCTCAGGCTAAGTCTGGAACAAATAAAAAAAGACGGTGCCACCTGCTGGTGCTTGGTGAAATAGCAGAGAAAATCATGCATTTGTTGCCACCAGTATGCGAACCATACATAGTTCCTAACACAATGGGTCTTTCCTACCTCTGTGAGCCAAAAAATGTTGCACAATGAGGGGTAACACAGTGTCGGGTGCAACCAAATACTTACCCTTACTAAGTTAAATAGGTAAAGTGGGCAGAAGTTAGTGTTCAGCAGACTACTTACCTTTTTAGCATTAAGGGCCCATTCAGACTTGCAAATGCAAAAGGTTAGTGCAGGTGATTAACGCGGAAAAATCGCTCAAAACTACTGAGCCTGCGCAGTAAAGCTCGGAGGACGTCCGATGACGTCAGCGCGCCGCCGTGAGGCGCATTTTGGAACACGGAAGGAGCCCGACCTGGCCGCCGGCATGGAGGGTGCATGCATGGAGGGTGGGCACAGAAGGAATGCTCAGAGGGTGGGCACAGAGGGAATGCTCAGAGGGTGGGCACTGGGGGAATGCTCAGAGGGTGGGCGTGGAGGGAATCCACAGAGGGTGGGCATGGGAAGGAGATGCACAGAGAATGGGCATGAGGGGCAAACACAGAGGGTGGGTACAGGGGGCACACAAAGGGGGGCATGGTCGGGGAACACACAGAGGGTGGGCATGGGCCGGAGACACACAAAGAAAGGACATGAGAGGATGGGCATGAGGGGGAAACACAGATGGTGGGCACAAAGAAGGTGGGCACAGGTGGCGTACACACAGAGGGTGGGCATGAGGGTGAAGCACAGAGGGTGGGTACGGGTGGAGTATGCATAGAGGGTGGGTATGAGGGGAAGCACAAAGATAAACAGAGAAACAGAGGGTAGTAAAAAAGAAATTAAAGGCAAAGTGAAGAAGCCAGACAGAGTATATTACCTTCTCCCTCTTTGGCTTTCAATGCCACTGAATCCTCCTCTGTATGTCCCCAACTCTGTTTGAAGCAGGCAGGCTAATCTCTGGTCGTTTCTCTGCTCTCCCGTGACAGCTAGCACACTGCACACAGCTCTTGATTGTCTCTGCTGTCCCCCTCTCCCCCTTCTCCTCCCTGTGTGGCTCAATGTACTCCAGAGTCTGGTTCAACACGCTCCAGTGTTCCGCACTTCTTTTCAAATTTCGAGCTGTAGCTTTCCATGTGTAACACCCAGCCTCATCATTCAGAAACACCAGGGGAGGAAAGAGAGAGGCAGTGCTCTAATACTCTTATGCTGTCACTCACGCAGGTGGGCAGCTATTGCTAAAGAGAGGCTTGGGTTGCACCAGCCCCGGCAAAGAGCCCCGCCCCTCCCCCACCACGATGATCTGGACTGTGAAGCTGCCGCAGGAGAGTCAAGCTGAGCAGGGTGGTGAGTGACATCACACCCCTGCTCTGCACAGAGACGGGGACATTTGCGTAAACGAGCCACTTCCATCAGATAAGACGCTTGTAGGCACGTGCCTACAGTGTCTTATGGGTAATCTGGCCCTGTGTGCTGGTGCAGCTTTTACCACCAATTCACTCCTATGACAGCTTGACCGATGCCTGCCAATTTTTTATTCCACATCAGTCTCCACACCATGAGGCATCTGTATACTTTTATCATAAATGATGTATGCCATTATTATTAGTGTTGGGTATGTTTTCGTTATACGTTTGGTCTAAAATGACAACTTGCATTAAAGCAGTTGGAACAGTCAGACTGTTGAAACACCAATGGACCATAGCGGGTAATAAGATTCACACCTAGTGGTGTAATTATGGCAGCCACTACAGGCTCACATGTTTCTAGAACAGCAAAAGCCTGATGAAATCCAATTGACATTACCCATCTAATGAGGATAGTGTCACTAGAAGTGAATTACATTTGCAAGAGGCTAGTCAGCCTCAAAGCACTTTCATGACACGTTGGAGATAAGATTTATTTTAGATATGTAATGGCATTTTGCATAATTTTTTACTGTCAGTTCAGTTGTATGACAGTTTGGGTATGATGTGTGATTGCGCATAGTTCTTAATCTGATTTTAAATTTACATTTTGAGTTAAATGCAAAGCCACCAAGGGTGCTATTATACTGATGTGAAGATTCAGGGCACCTGCTGGAATATGTAGCAAGTTAAAAAAAATGGAAAGCAGTATAGTTTTTCTGAAAATGTAAGTCAATCTATTTTAAATCTATTTTGCAAAAATACATAAAAATAAGACAGGGTATGGGAGAATTGGCTCTTTAGCATTTGCATGCTTAAAAATACAATTGCTACTTGGCTTTTAAAATTTTAAGTACACATTTAAAAAGAAACAGCTTGGAGTCTTCCTTCCCAAGCATTGTCACCAGGCTGGTAATACCCCTGGAAATTTGGAGTCCAAGAGTGTGGGGCTCCACCACTTGAGCAATACCTGTCATACATGGTCCACAACATTAGGTGTACTCTGCAAAAAGGGGTGCTTGGGAAGAGGTAGAGATGGTACTATGGGAGGGGTGAGGGAACCTATGGTAGAATCTGGGAACCACTTTTAATTAGAGGACCCTCAGACAGCCAGAGAGGTAATGCATGTATGGGTATTAGCACCTTATACCCATTTCTGCAAATAGTTAAAAGTATAAATAAACAGATTAAAAAAGCCCTTTAATGTAAAAAAACAACAAAAAAAACACGTTACAGAGTTTTTCTTGTGTCTTGTCATAAACCAACTATATTAGTGTCCCTATTCTTGCAATCCAATATCCTAAAGTTCAAAAACATCATAATTCTCTGGGGTTTCGCAGAGTCGTCATCTTGTATTTTTACGTGCAAGAAGCTACTCTGATGTGTTAGGATCTTGCTGACTAGTGGTTTCATTTAAAGAGTCGGCGAAGCATAACCAGCTGACACCATTAAATGTATGGTAAATTATGTCAATCAGAGTTCTCCTGCTATTCCCAGATTAAAAGAGTGTTTTATAATTAACATTACAATAAATATCCCCCCCCCCCCTCCAAAAAAACCAAACCAGTATAACACCCACACCGAAACTTTCTTGACCCTGTAACCTCCATGCCATGCAGACTTGTATTCCTCTGGGCAGGGCCGGATTTCTGGGAAGGCCAACCTAGGCACATGACTAGGGCGGAGCCAAGCAAGGGGCGGGTGGTCACTGCTGCTCAGTCTACAGTCTCCGGCGCACAGCACAAATTGATCATTCATCATTTTGCTCTGATCTGCAGCCTGCTGTGCTGTGTGTGTTAGAGATGTAGCGAACGGTTCGCCGGCGAACGGTTCCAGGCGAACTTAGGGGGTTCGTGTTCGCCTGCACCAGGCGAACTTTTGCGGAAGTTCGATTTGCCCCATAATGCACTATGAGGGTCAACTTTGACCCTCTGCATCACAGTCAGCAGGCACATTGTAGCCATTCAGGCTCCACTAAGCCCTGGAGCCCCACCCCCCCTTATATAAGGCAGGGTCCGGCGGCCATTACACTCACTCGTGTGCCTGCTAGAGAGAGGAAAGGGACAGCTGCTGCAGACTTTTTCTCCTAGGGACAGATTAGTTAGGTTCTAGGCTGCTTTGCTTGCTCCTGACTGATTATTATTGCTTTTAAAGCACCCAGCAACAGCTCTTTTCAGAGCTCATCCTGTACATATTTTTTTTTCTGTGTGTCAAACTGACACTTTTGTTGCATGCACAGCCTTGCTAATTGATAGTGTGTGTGCCACTGCCAACAGCCCAGCACATTCAGTGACTACGTGTGTGTGTGACAGGGAGCTACACATTGTACTACCCAGTACTGCATATACCCCAGTACCTGTTGTGTTTACTTAACCCACCTCATCACTGCATATACCTAGCTTTGTGTTGAGTGAACCCAGCTCACTGCATCTAACTACCTGTTGTGTTGAGTGAACCCACCAGGCCACCTCACTGCATCTAACTACCTGTTGTGTTGAGTGAGAACCCACCTCACTGCATCTTAAGTACCTTTACTGTTCAGTGAACCCAGCTCACTGCATCTTACTACCTGTTGTGTTGAGTGAGAACCCACCTCACTGCATCTTAAGTACCTTTACTGTTCAGTGAACCCAGCTCACTGCATCTTACTACCTGTTGTGTTGAGTGTGAACCCACCTCACTGCATCTTAAGTACCTTTACTGTTCAGTGAACCCAGCTCACTGCATCTTACTACCTGTTGTGTTGAGTGAGAACCCACCTCACTGCATCTTAAGTACCTTTACTGTTCAGTGAACCCAGCTCACTGCATCTTACTACCTGTTGTGTTGAGTGAGAACCCACCTCACTGCATCTTAAGTACCTTTACTGTTCAGTGAACCCAGCTCACTGCATCTAACTACCCAGTACCTGTTGTGTTTACTTAACCCACCTCATCACTGCATATACCTAGCTTTGTGTTGAGTGAACCCAGCTCACTGCATCTAACTACCTGTTGTGTTGAGTGAACCCACCTGGCCACCTCACTGCATCTAACTACCTGTTGTGTTGAGTGAGAACCCACCTCACTGCATCTTAAGTACCTTTACTGTTCAGTGAACCCAGCTCACTGCATCTAACTACCTGTTGTGATGAGTGAGAACCCACCTCACTGCATCTTAAGTACCTTTACTGTTCATTTCAGTGAACCCAGCTCACTGCATCTTACTACCTGTTGTGTTGAGTGAGAACCCACCTCACTGCATCTTAAGTACCTTTACTGTTCAGTGAACCCAGCTCACTGTATCTTACTACCTGTTGTGTTGAGTGAGAACCCACCTCACTTCATCTTAAGTACCTTTACTGTTCAGTGATCCCAGCTCACTGCATCTTACTACCTGTTGTGTTGAGTGAGAACCCACCTCACTGCATCTTAAGTACCTTTACTGTTCAGTGAACCCAGCTCACTGCATCTTACTACCTGTTGTGTTGAGTGAGAACCCACCTCACTGCATCTTAAGTACCTTTACTGTTCAGTGAACCCAGCTCACTGCATCTTACTACCTGTTGTGTTGAGTGAGAACCCACCTCACTGCATCTTAAGTACCTTTACTGTTCAGTGAACCCAGCTCACTGCATCTAACTACCCAGCACCTGTTGTGTTTACTTAACCCACCTCATCACTGCATATACCTAGCTTTGTGTTGAGTGAACCCAGCTCACTGCATCTAACTACCTGTTGTGTTGAGTGAACCCACCTGGCCACCTCACTGCATCTAACTACCTGGTGTGTTGAGTGAGAACCCACCTCACTGCATCTTAAGTACTTTTACTGTTCAGTGAACCCAGCTCACTACATCTTACTACCTGTTGTGTTGAGTGAGAACCCACCTCACTGCATCTTAAGTACCTTTACTTTTCAGTGAACCCAGCTCACTGCATCTTACTACCTGTTGTGTTGAGTGAGAACCCACCTCACTGCATCTTAAGTACCTTTACTGTTCAGTGAACACAGCTCACTGCATCTTACTACCTGTTGTGTTGAGTGAGAACCCACCTCACTGCATCTTAAGTACCTTTACTGTTCAGTGAACCCAGCTCACTGCATCTTACTACCTGTTGTGTTGAGTGAGAACCCACCTCACTGCATCTTAAAGGGGTTCTTTCGCGAATGATGAAAAAAATGAAAAGTGGTTTATGCATAAACTATTAAACATCCTTCTAAAATAGTGTAAAAACTTTTTCAAAAAAATGAATGGTTTCCTCAATACAACATGTAATGTAAATAGTGACCGATGACGGGCTGGGAGGCTAATCCATTTGATAGGGGTGGTTTTTTTTACTTGCATTTCTCAAACAGAACTCCTGCCTAGCTAGTTTTCGGTTGTGTAATCCATTGCCATTAGGAGTTGCAGTTAAAGCTGTTATAATAACTGCCGACCTCAGGCTGAGCTCCTCGGCAGTTATTTATTGTAGTTTCACAGACACAGGACCCAGCAAAGGGTATCGTGGCTGTTGCTACTCATGAGTCAGGGCTCTTTCGCTATTGGCTGGCTGCAGTTGATTAGACTTTCAGGCTCCCTCTACAGGCCTTGCAGATTCCTCTTGTGTGACTGCTGTATTGGCTACAGTGACTTGAGCAATCACAATGTCTGCATGGAATGGTAAGGAGATCACAGCACAGATAGTGATCTCCCTGCAGCAGAGATAACACAAAGCTCAGCATGCAGTCTCTGCCTGACCTGAAGACTTGAGGGCCTGCAGTGGCATGTGCTTATTCTAGCCAGGCCTGTCTCAATCCCACTCCCCCTCTGATAAAGATGGAATAGTGAGAGGGCTGCTGAAGATAAAGCAATGTGTGAGAAGAGGGCTGGAGGCGATTTGCTATCTGCTACACAGTGGTTGGCAGAAGTCAGTAAGGGTCGGTTCACATTTGCATTTTGGGCCAAACCGGATCTGGTGAGTGGATCCGGGGTCCACATCACCGGATCCGGATGGCCCGCGGAGTGGCCATTCACATTGTGAAAACGGATCTGATCAATGATTGATCGGATCCGTTTTCACTGAGCAAATACATACCTTATCTTGAGCAGCAGCCGGCGGTAGAGGGTTCCTCTCCTTCCGCTATAATTACACAGCGCGTCATGTGACTAGTCACATGACGCGTCATGTAGTCACATGACCCGGAAGAAGACGGAAGCTTCTACCGCCGGCTGCTGCGCAAGACTAGGTATGTGTAAAGAATCCCTAGCCCACCCGCCCGGCTACTGCACCCTCCCGTCGCTCAGGTTCCCATCGGCACATGCCCCCATCCCCCGTGGAACGGTCCGCTTCTTCACTAGTGTGAAGAAACTTTCCGTTTCCCATTGCCCGCAATGCTGCTGCATTTTTTTTCCGACTACGTTCCGCAGGGCAGAATGGTCTGGAAAATTAGGGCCTGCTGCAATTTTGGGGGCCGGAATGTACGGAACGTATCTGCACCAACGGACAGATGTGAATGGATCCATAGGTTAACATTGGATCCATTCACATCCATCTGTTTGTACAGTATACGTTCCGCTTACATTGCGTAAAAAAACGCTAATGTGAACCAGCCCTAAAACCCTCCAGCCAGGTTTCCAGAAACAGCAGGGATGTGTTTGAAAAACAGAAGCTGGCAGCTTGTAAGGTGTACACACACTCTACAAACACACTACATATACACACTCTATACAAACATACGCTCACTTACTCACTCACTCTCTGTTAGGTCCTATGTGCTTGACACACAGTAAAGCTACGCACACACATGCAGTAACCATTATCATGTGTGTACAGAGGCTGATGATGGATATTGCTGATGCCCGAGCATTACCAATCACAATGCTATCCCCCCATCCCCCCAGCAACTGATTGGAGCCACTCAATCGTTCACAAACACTGTCCTTCTGCCCCCCCTCCATAGCAACAAAACACATCGCTAGCCTCAAGGCTCAGGATGTGTCTTTACAGCATCAATGCCCAAATTGACGCCCGAAGGATTGTTTCCCAATCCCCAAAGGGAGAAAATTCTTGCATGTGTGTACTTAACTAAAGGGAGAGTCACACTTTTATTAACGTTGTGCATTTACTGCACATTTTAATGTACACGTCGCCCACCATACATTGCCTGTACCTGTTGGTAGTTTATGGGGATTGTACATGCTGTGCAATTTTATGTATCGGGGAGTTTTATAATTATATAATCACTATAATCGATTAGAAATGATCGACCGTGCACACTAATGAACAAAACAGTGCAGGCTGATCAGATTAATGGGATTGATCAGAAAAATATATCAATCCCACTATTCTGATCAGATTGGCCAGTGCGTTTTTGTTCGCTAGTGTGCATGATCAAGCATAGCAGCAATCAGAAACAATCAATTTTCCACCAGATTGGATAGTTATAGGCAACTATTAGGCAGAGGAGATGGTAGGTTAGTGATGGGAAAAGGAGAGGGAAGATTAGTGGAAAGGTGGCCATTAATGGTACAATTTTTTTCATCAGATGCGATCTTGGATGTTTTTAAGATCAAATTGTAAAACGATTCTATCGTCCATTAGACCAGAAAATGTTGTCGATCCGAATGTTGGATTTTATGATCGAATTGGAAGAGAGAAAATGCCCTAATCAACCTGTTCATGAGAACAATTGATAATTACCTTTCAATTACTTTTGATTGTAAAAATTGCATCGAAAGATCGCATCTGATGAAAACACGGTACCATTAACCTCCCTGGCGGTAAGCCCGTGCTGAGCACGGGCTATGCCGCCGGGAGGCACCGCTCAGGCCCCGCTGGGCCGATTTGCATAATTTTTTTTTTGCTGCACGCAGCTAGCACTTTGCTAGCTGTGTGCAGTGCCCGATCGCCGCCGCTACCCGCCGATCCGCCGCTATACGCGTCGCCGCAGCCGCCCCCCCCCCTAGACCCCGTGCGCTGCCTGGCCAATCAGTGCCAGGCAGCGCCGTGGGGTGGATCGGAGTCCCCTTTGACGTCACGACGTCGAGGACGTTGGTGACGTCATCCCGCCCCGTCGCCATGGCCATTCTTTGAACGGGATCTCCTGGGGGGATGGCTGGGGGAATGCCGCTCAGCAGCGGCTATCATGTAGCGAGACCTCGTCTCGCTACATGAAATTTTTTTTTTTTTTTTTTTTTAAACGTATTTGCTGCCCCCTGGCGGATTTTGACAAACCGCCAGGAGGGTTAATGGAAACCTTTAGACAGAGGGGGGGGGGGGGGGGGGGGGGGGGGGTAGTATTAGGCAGATGACAGGGGCGGGAGTTAGTGTTAGGCAGAGGAAGGGGTGAGATTAATGTAAGAGCTAGTTCACTCTAACGGGAAGGTTGCTGATCACTGGCAATTAGCCAGCGGTCATCAAAGCTCTAGTACAATGTACTATAAACCCTATGACATTGATCCCACTGCAGCATGCAGAATTTTCTGAGGGATTACACATGAAGGAAATCTGCAAAATCGCACTATATCGGTAGTTTTAAAAACCTGTTTGGAAAATTGGTTTGCAAAATTGCAATTGATTGTGTTAATTTATCTAGGCAGGGGCACAAGTAGCTACCCAATATTATTTGGTAAGGGTGATCATTCAAGGCTTCCTAATACTGCTATCTGGGGCAACCACAGGATACCCAGTACTGCAAACTGGGAGGCTGGAGGCACATCTGGTTACCTAATAGTGATATCCAGGGGCACATGACTACTTTCATATTTTATCTGGTGGCTCATGGCTACCTAGCTGTTGTAGCTGTTGTATCTGGAGGAACATGGCTACTTAATTTTTGTATAAAGGAGACACATGACCTGGCTATTTTTTTTTTCTTAGGGCAAATGGCTACTTAAATATTGTATTTAGTGGTATAATGTCTATTCAATTCTGGTATAGGAGACCACATCGCTTTCCAGTATTGGTAATGTGGCCTAGAGTTAAAAGACAGATTGCCTTTGCGGCAGTATGATGAATTGTGGGCTTCCACTTCTCATTGGACTGAAATCTTCCTGCTTGTCTGAGCACCCTTTTAACCGATAAACTGGGAGGCTGTGGTGAGGCCCAAATTCATTGCTCTGTATGGGGGTAATCCAGCTCTGGAAGATCCTAGCTGCACGCAGCCAGCCACCACATCATCCTTCCAAGCAGAGGAGGAGCAGGGAGACACAGAGAGAATGGAGGAGAGGGGGTCACCGCCTGGATACAACTGGAGTTGGCAGAAGAGGTTGTGGGAGGGGGGGGGGGTTTGGGGGCATGCTTCAAAAGCAACTAAATTAATCTAAAATGTGATGCTGATTAGTGCTTTCATTTTGTATTTTATACCCAAACCAAAAACCTACCCACCCCCTGTAACTAATATCAAGCACTCTCCCCCTCCCCCCCCCCCCCTCCCAATCTGTGAAAGCGTAGTGTTTTCCAAAGGGATATTGCCTCACAGTCCAGCTCTGTGGCCTAATCACATAATATTATTTTTTGAGGTAAAGAATAGTCTTGTGTATCCTATATGAGAAAGTGTGTGTGTGTGTGTACATAAATGGGGCTACCATGACCTGAAAAGGCCTCTAGGATTTGTTTTCCCCCCAGGCCAAATGGTCCCAGTCCTCCCCTGAGTGTGCCCCCCTTATCTTGTTTTAGAACTAGAGTTCATTGTTACACAGTCATGTGCGTCATGCCATCTGCTTTTAGCTGCAAGGAGAAGGTTTTTAGAGGCTTGTTTCTGTTTTAGTAATAGTGACCTGACAAGGTAAATTTTATGTCAATTATATATATTTTTTTAAATTTATATAAATTGCAATACATTTTTAAATAGATGGTTCTATATATACACATAAATATATAAATATGTATATATTTATATATAGTTATGTATATATGAATGTACATGTGCCGGAACGTGGGTTGTTGCGAACATGTGCATGCATGTGAGTATTGCAAGAGGGTGTGTTGAATGGGAGGGTGCGTAAGACACGCTTTGCGGGGTTGGGGGTAGGGGGGGGGGGACTGGTGTGGGATGATGTGTATGCTAAAGCCTAGTGCCTGTTTATTAAAGGAAATATCAAGCAAAATTAACTCCCCATGATATACTTACCAGGGGCTTCCTCCAGCCCCTTGAAGCCGACATGCCCCACGCCGCATCTCCAAACGCAGCTGCCACTGCCATGTGCAAAGGCCAACCTCCTCTACTGCACCTCCGTGAGCTCTGCTGTCAGTCAAGTCCACGTTGTCCACAGTGTACTGCGTAGGTGCAGTAGTTCTGTGCCTGTGCAGTACGCTGCATACAACATGGACTTGATTGACAGCAGCGCTTAACACAGGCGCAGTAAGGATGACCTCCCGTTCGGCCTGGTAGCTGCGATCGGAGATGCGGCGTGGGACATGTCAGCTTCAAGGGGCTGGAGGAAGCCCCTGGTAAGTATATCATGGGGAGTTATTTTTGCTTGATGTTTCCTTTAATAAACAGGTGCTAGGCTTTAGCATACACATCATCCCACACCAGTACCCCCCCCCCCCCCCAAAAGCGTGCCTTACGCACCCTCCCATTCAACACACCCTCTTGCAATACTCAAGTGCATGCACACGTTCACGACAACCTACTTTCCGGCACGCGTACATTCACATATACATATCTATATAAAAATAAATATAACACACACACACACACACACACACACACACACACACACACACACACACACACACACACACACACACACACACACACACACACACACACACACACACACACACACACACACACACACACACACACACACACACACACACACACACACACACACACACACACACACACACACACACACACACACACACACACACACACACACACACACACACACACACACACTTAAAAATGTATTGCAATTTACATAAACTTTAAATGTATATATCATAAAATTTACCTTGTCAGGTCACTATTACTAGAACAGATAGAATAGAAACAAGCCTCTAAAAATCTTCTCCTGGCAGGACTGTGTAACAATGATCTAAAAGATAAGGGGGGCACACTCTGAAGACACATTACTCCTGCAGAGACGCTGGAGTTTGTCAGCAGCTGATAAGATGACTCGCTTGCAGAGGATAGAAACTTATCTGCACACACGCTGGAGTCAAGTTGCCAGGCAACGAAGTAAACACATGACGTGCTCACTGAAACGCTGCTCGGCTTTCTGCTTGAGCTATTCCTGCAGGGGTACTGTCTGTGAAACTACAATAAATAACTTGCCGAGGAGCTCAGCCTGAGCTCGGCAGTTATTATAACAGCTTTAACTGCAAATCCTGATGGCAGTGGTTTACAAAACTGAAAACTAGGTAGGCAAGAGTGTGGTTTGTGAAATGCAAGTAAAAAAAAAAACACCCCTATCAAATGGATTAGCCTCCCAACCCGTCATCCGACACTGATTACATTACATGTAGTATTGAGGAAACCATTCATTTTTTTGAAAAACTTTTTGCACTATTTTAGAAGGATGTTTAATAGGTTATGCATAAACCACTTGGTTTTTTTTTTCTCATTCGCGAAAGAACCCCTTTAAGTACCTTTACTGTTCAGTGAACCCAGCTCACTGCATCTAACTACCTGTTGTGTTGAGTGAACCCACCTCACTGCATATACCTAGCATCCCTCCGAGATGGACAAAATGGACAAACCAGGTAGAGGAAGAGGTAGAGGCAGACCCAGAGGAAGGCCACCAGGCACCGGCAGGTCTGTGGCTGTGCGAGGTGGTGTTGCTGTGATTTCGTGCGGACCTGGCCCAAAGTACAGTGCTCAGAAGAAGGCACGTGCCATCACTTCCCAAAACCATGAGGAGGTGCTTGAGTATTTAACACAGAACACCTCATCTCCCGCAGCCACCAGCACTACAACAAGCACCACATCCGCTGCATTTGACACTTCGCAGGAGTTATTTGGTGGTGGTGAAATCACTGATTCCCAGCCACTACTGCAACAACAACAAGAAAGCGCAGGTACACCACCTCATACGTCTGAGTTAGGTGGCAATAGTATGGACGTAACGTGTGTGGATGGGGATGATGGACCACCTGAAGTTGGTGCAGTTGAGGAGGTGTCTGAGGAAAGCGCAGCTGGCCAGGAGGATTATGATGACGATTATACGGATACCACATATGTTCCCGGTAGAGGAGATGACCAGGGGGACAGTTCAGAGGAGGAGTCAGAGAGGAGTAGGAGGAGACGACTCCATGATAGAAGCAGAGGGAGCTCGTCCTCAGAAACAGCTGGGGGCAGTGTCCGGCACCATGTATCACCAGCTATGGCCAGCCAGCCAACATGGCCTTCAATGTCAGCTGCTGATGCCACCGTAGCGCCATCACCCCAGGGGGGCTCAGCGGTTTGGAAATTTTTTCACGTGTGTGTCTCAGATCGGAGCAAAGCCATCTGTTGTCTCTGCCAGCAAAAATTGAGCCGTGGAAAGGCCAACTCTCACGTAGGGACAAGTGCCTTACGAAGGTACCTGGAGAGAAGGCACAAACAGCTATGGCAAGAACACCTGAGGAAAAGCAGCACCCCTCAAAAGACACGCCACCCTCCTTCTCCTCTTCCTCCTTCAGGTGCATCGTCTTAATTAGTGATGCTCAAATACCCCTTTTTAAAATTCGAGTTTGGTCGAATTCGAATAGTAAATTATTCGAGGTCAGTCGAATATTCGAGTCGAATAATTTTTACTATTCGATTCGACCTCGGACTTCGAGCTCACTATTTGAGTCGGTATTCGAGCTAACTATTCGAGCTGACTATTCGAATTGGCCTTAAATAGCTTCCCAACACTTGTTTTGAGGGTTAATGATGCAAGAAACATATTTTTTTCCAAGTGACAACAGCAAGTGATTATGTGGGGATGTTCCTTTAAAAAAAAAAAAAGGTGAAAAGAGAAGTTGTGTCCAGAATTTTGTTCAGTACTGTATATACTTCTTCTTCTTCTTCTTCTTTATCTTCTATATCTTCTTCTTCTTCTTCTATATCTTCTTCTTCTTCTTCATCTTCTTCTTCTTCTTCTTCATCTTCTTCATCTTCATCTTCTTCATCTTCATCTTCTTCATCTTCTTCATCTTCATCTTCTTCATCTTCTTCTTCATCTTCTTCATCTTCTTCATCTTCATCTTCTTCATCTTCTTCTTCATCTTCTTCATCTTCATCTTCTTCATCTTCTTCTTCTTCTTCATCTTCTTCTTCATCTTCTTCATCTTCTTCTTCATCTTCTTCATCTTCATCTTCTTCATCTTCTTCTTCATCTTCTTCATCTTCTTCATCTTCATCTTCTTCATCTTCTTCTTCATCTTCTTCATCTTCATCTTCTTCATCTTCTTCTTCTTCTTCTTCTTCTTCATCTTCTTCTTCATCTTCTTCATCTTCTTCTTCATCTTCTTCATCTTCATCTTCTTCATCTTCTTCATCTTCATCTTCTTCATCTTCTTCTTCATCTTCTTCATCTTCTTCATATTCATCTTCTTCATCTTCTTCTTCATCTTCTTCATCTTCATCTTCTTCTTCTTCTTCTTCTTCTTCTTCTTCTTCATCTTCTTCTTCATCTTCTTCATCTTCTTCTTCATCTTCTTCATCTTCATCTTCTTCATCTTCATCTTCATCTTCATCTTCTTCATCTTCTTCTTCATCTTCTTCTTCTTCTTCTTCTTCTTCTTCTTCTTCTTCTTCTTCTTCATCTTCTTCTTCATCTTCTTCATCTTCTTCTTCATCTTCTTCATCTTCATCTTCATCTTCATCTTCTTCATCTTCTTCTTCATCTTCATCTTCTTCATCTTCTTCTTCATCTTCTTCATCTTCATCTTCTTCATCTTCTTCTTCTTCTTCTTCTTCTTCTTCTTCTTCTTCTTCATCTTCTTCTTCATCTTCTTCATCTTCTTCTTCATCTTCTTCTTCATCTTCTTCATCTTCTTCTTCATCTTCTTCATCTTCTTCTTCATCTTCTTCATCTTCTTCTTCTTCTTCATCTTCTTCTATATCGTCTTCTTCGTCACTTATTTCTCTTTTCATTTTTTTTTTTTTAAAGAAATGCAGCTATTTTTGAGCGTAACAACAAATAGCTGGTGGCGCACGCATGTTGGAAGCGCCATTGTATGTGCTCCCTGGCAGTGGAAACACACAGACAGCAGGAGGTAAATTTAGCAGCAGGAGGAGGAGGATGAGTGTGTGGCAGCATGCAGTCAATGAGGCAGGCAGCGTGACATAATAGCCCTGGTACCTAGCGGTGATACCATGGCTGTAAATAAACACAACAGGAGGTCCCAGACAGCGGTCGTGCAGCCCACATTGTGTCCAATACACAACTGGGACAACACAGTTTTCAACCCGGGCACCTCAGAAAAATTAAACCTTTTTTTGTAATGGTTTTGTAGTTTTGGTTTTACAACCAATTACACAGATATATAGCTATTTTTTGACGTAATAGCTGGTGGCAGAGTGGCAGCAGAAGGTAAATCTGTGTACCCTGGCGGTGGGAAACACAGACAGACAGCAGCAGCAGCAGGAGGAGGAATGGAGGAGAGTAATTATGTGAGCAGCTATTGTTTGACGTAATAGCTGGTGGCAGTGTGGCAGCAGAAGGTAATTCTGTGTACCCTGGCAGTGGGAAACACAGACAGACAGCAGCAGCAGGAGGAATGGAGGAGTAGTGTGAGTGTGGCAGCAGGTAGGCAGCGTGACATAATAGCCCTGGTACCTAGCGGTGATACCAGGGCCGTAAATAAACACAACAGGAGGTCCCAGACAGCGGTCGTGCAGCCCACATTGTGTCCAATACACAACTGGGACAACACAGTTTTCAACCCGGGCACCTCAGAAAAATTAAACCTTTTTTTTTTTTAATGGTTTTTTGGTTTTTGGTTTTACAACCAATTTAGCTATTTTTGGACGTAATAGCTGGTGGCAGAGTGGCAGCAGAAGAAGGTAATTTTGTGTACCCTGGCAGTGGGAAACACAGACAGACAGCAGCAGCAGGAGGAGGAATGGAGGAGTAGGCGAGCAGCTATTGTTTGACGTAATAGCTGGTGGCAGAGTGGCAGCAGAAGGTAAATCATCTGTGTACCCTGGCAGTGGGAAACACAGACAGACAGCAGCAGCAGCAGCAGGAGGAGGTATGGAGGAGCAGTGTGAGTGTGGCAGCAGGTAGGCAGCGTGACATAATAGCCCTGGTACCTAGCGGTGATACCAGGGCCGTAAATAAACACAACAGGAGGTCCCAGACAGCGGTCGTGCAGCCCACATTGTGTCCAATACACAACTGGGACAACACAGTTTTCAACCCGGGCACCTCAGAAAAATTAAACCTTTTTTTGTAATGGTTTTGTAGTTTTGGTTTTACAACCAATTACACAGATATATAGCTATTTTTTGACGTAATAGCTGGTGGCAGAGTGGCAGCAGAAGGTAAATCTGTGTACCCTGGCGGTGGGAAACACAGACAGACAGCAGCAGCAGCAGGAGGAGGAATGGAGGAGAGTAATTATGTGAGCAGCTATTGTTTGACGTAATAGCTGGTGGCAGTGTGGCAGCAGAAGGTAATTCTGTGTACCCTGGCAGTGGGAAACACAGACAGACAGCAGCAGCAGGAGGAATGGAGGAGTAGTGTGAGTGTGGCAGCAGGTAGGCAGCGTGACATAATAGCCCTGGTACCTAGCGGTGATACCAGGGCCGTAAATAAACACAACAGGAGGTCCCAGACAGCGGTCGTGCAGCCCACATTGTGTCCAATACACAACTGGGACAACACAGTTTTCAACCCGGGCACCTCAGAAAAATTAAACCTTTTTTTTTTTTAATGGTTTTTTGGTTTTTGGTTTTACAACCAATTTAGCTATTTTTGGACGTAATAGCTGGTGGCAGAGTGGCAGCAGAAGAAGGTAATTCTGTGTACCCTGGCAGTGGGAAACACAGACAGACAGCAGCAGCAGGAGGAGGAATGGAGGAGTAGGCGAGAAGCTATTGTTTGACGTAATAGCTGGTGGCAGAGTGGCAGCAGAAGGTAAATCATCTGTGTACCCTGGCAGTGGGAAACACAGACAGACAGCAGCAGCAGCAGCAGGAGGAGGTATGGAGGAGCAGTGTGAGTGTGGCAGCAGGTAGGCAGCGTGACATAATAGCCCTGGTACCTAGCGGTGATACCAGGGCCGTAAATAAACACAACAGGAGGTCCCAGACAGCGGTTGTGCAGCCCACATTGTGTCCAATACACAACTGGGACAACACAGTTTTCAACCCGGGCACCTCAGAAAAATTAAACCTTTTTTTTTTTTAATGGTTTGTTTGGTTTCGGTTTTGCAACCAATATAGCTATTGTTTGACGTAATAGCTGGTGGCAGAGTGGCAGCAGAAGAAGGTCATTCTGTGTACCCTGGCAGTGGGAAACACAGACAGACAGCAGAAGGGCAGTACACAGCAGCCCACTGTAGGTGTAAAATGTGTGGCTGCAGGCGACGTAATAGTCAAAGTGAACCAGGCTGGCTTAGTGAGCAGGAGCCAGGAGGTGGTAAAGGGTGGTAAGGCACATTAACGATGGTTCCGGCAGCCAGTTCATGTCCCCCTCTCGCCGACAACAGGGGCCAGGAACTCGCCTTCCACCCACGCCTGGTTCATCTTGAAAAACGTCAGTCTGTCCACAGACTTGTGAGACAGACGTGAGCGTTTCTCGGTGACCACGCCACCAGCTGCACTGAAGCAGCGCTCGGACAGCACGCTGGAAGGGGGGCAGGACAGCACTTCCAGGGCGTACTGCGCTAGCTCGCTCCAGATCTCCATGCGCTTGACCCAATACTCCATGGGATCAACAGGGGCATCGCTGTCAAGCCCGCTGTACGACCCCATGTAGTCAGCCACCATGCGGGTCAGGCGCTGGCTGTGACCGGAGGAGGATGCTGCTGCATGCATCTCCTCTCTAGTCACTGCTGCCGGAGCCTCTACAGTCCTGTAGAGCTCGTGGCTGAGAGACAGCAGGTCTGTGGGGCGCTTGCTGCTGCTGGATGCAGGCACCTGCTGCTGCCTCTGTGCTGGCTGCTGGACAGTGGGGGTGGAAGGCTGGGGGAAGGCTTCCTCCAAGCGCTCAACAAGGGCCTGCTGCAAGCTCCTTATTTGTTGCGCTGGGTCTCCTCCTGCAGGCGGCAGGAACTGGCTCAACTTCCCCTTGAGGCGTGGGTCCAACATCATGCTGATCCAGATGTCCTCCCTCTGCTTCATCTGGATCACCCTGGGGTCCCTGCGCAGGCACGCCAGCATGTGCGCTGCCATTGGGAAGAGGCGGGCCACGTCTGCTGGCACATCGACGTCAGTGCTGTCCTCATCCTCCTCCTCTGCCGCCTCATCCTCTCTCCACCCCCGCACCAACTCAGCTGCGCTGTGCTGATCCCCCTCATCAGCAGCCAGGTCAGGGACCTCCACCAAGTCCTCCTCCTCCTCCCCCTCAGAGGTGGACTGCGCAGCTGGTTGCCGCTCCTGCTGGTCCAAGGCTGCCGCTCCCTGTTCCAGCAAACCATCGAGGGCCCTGTTCAGCAGAGAAACCAGGGGCACCCACTCGCAGACCATAGCATGGTCCCTGCTCACCATGTTTGTGGCCTGCAGGAAGGGAGCCAGCACAAAGCACACCTGCTGCATGTGCCTCCAGTCATCATCGGGGACGATGGACGGGATGTTGCTGGTCTTGTCCCTTCTCCGAGCTGCGGAAACAGTGGCCAGGGCAAGGTACTGGTTGACAGCGTGCCTCTGTTCAACCATACGCTCCAACATCGCCAGGGTGGAGTTCCAGCGAGTCGGAACGTCAATGATCAGCCGATGGCGTGGCAGATCCAGCTCCTTTTGCACGTCTTCCAGGCTCGCACAGGCTGCAGCCGAGCGCCGGAAGTGACGCACAACATTCCTTGCCGTTTCCAGCAGTTCGCCCATCCCCTGGTAGGTGCGCAGGAACTTCTGCACCACCAGGTTCAGCACGTGGGCAAGACAGGGGATGTGGGTCAGGTTTCCCCTGTCTATGGCAGCAACCAGATTGGCCCCATTGTCGGACACCACCTCTCCGACTCTGAGGCCTCTGGGGGTCAGCCAAATCCTCTCCTGCTCCTGGAGTTTGGCCAACACGTGGGCTGCCGTCAGCTTGGTCTTGCCAAGGCTGACCAAGTGCAGCAGCGCTTGGCAGTGGCGGGCCTTCACGCTGCTGCTGAGGCGGGGGGTTTGGCCAGGTGTGGCGGAGGATGGCAGAGGATCGGAGGAACCCGCTGCAGTTCCCCTGACCCTGCGGGGTGGCACCACCCACTGTGTTGCTGCTGCTGCTGCTGCTGTGCCCGCTGCTGCTCTCCCATCCTCACCCCCTTCCACCAAGCTGACCCAGTGGACAGTGAAGGACAGGTAGCGGCCTGTCCCGAAGCGGCTGCTCCAGGAGTCCATGGTGACGTGGACCCTTTCACCAACCGCGTGCTCCAGCCCTCGCTCCACATTGGCCATCACAAAGCGGTGCAGTGCTGGAATGGCCTTGCGGGAGAAAAAGTGTCTGCTGGGGAGCTGCCAGTCTGGGGCTGCACAAGCAAGCAGCGCCCGCATGTCGCTCCCCTCCTGCACGAGCGTGTACGGCAGGAGTTGGGAGCACATGGCCCGTGCCAGCAAGCCGTTCAGCTGCCGCACGCGACGGCTGCTGGGAGGCAGAGCCCTAACCACCCCCTGGAAGGACTCGCTCAAAAGGCTCTGGCGTGGCCTTTTGCTGACACGGGAATCACCAGACACAGCGGAGGAGGCCACTGAGGACTGGCTGCCAGAACAGGCCTCAGTGTCGGCGGCAGGAGTTGCAGAGGGGGGAGGAGCAGTGCGTTTCCGCACTCCTGCTGGTGCTGCTGGAGGAGCAGGAGGGCGGGTGGCTGCTGTTGCTGCTGCTGAAGGCTGTGCAGTGATGGGTGTGGTGCCACTGCCAGCACCAGATGCCTTCAGCCTCTGGAACTCCTCATGCTGGTGGAAATGTTTAGCCGCAAGGTGGTTGATCAGCGAGCTGGTGCTGAACTTTAAGGGGTCTGCACCTCTGCTCAACTTCCGCTGACAGTGGTTGCAAGTGGCGTACTTGCTGTACACAGTGGGCATGGTGAAAAAGCGCCAGATTGGTGACAGAAACATCCCCCTACGGCATGGAAGCGCTGCTGCCTGTCTCCCTGTGGTGGTTGGGGGGGGGGGCTTGGGTGCGGCTGGTGGTGGTACTGGCTGATGCTGCTGCTGCTGCTGCTGAGCCTGAGACACCAGCAGGCTGTGGGTCGCTGCCAATGCTTGCAATGATGCGCCTCCTTGCAAGGCCCACAAGCGCATCCTCCTCCTCCTCCGAGCTGCTGAGGACGACATCCCCTGGAGGTGGTGGCACCCAGTCTCTGTCTGTCACCGGGTCATCAACATCATCCTCCCCCTCCTCAAACATGTCCTGCTGGGATGATGACCCCCCAAACTCCTCTCCTGATGCATGGATGGGCTGCTTGACTGTCGCCACAGTCTTGCTGTCCAATCCCTCATCCCCCAAAGTGCCCATCAGCATCTCCTCCTCAAAATCGCCAACAACAGCAGACAATTGACTCATCATGCCTGGGGTCAAAAGAGTGCTGAATGAGAGGTCGGCGACTGACGGTGAACTGGCCTCCTCCCCAGACCCTGCTGGGCGGCTGCTGCGAACAGGGGTGGTGGTGGTGGTGGTGGTGAGGGTGGAGGCCTCGGATGCAGAGCTGATGGCGGGCTGCTCATCCTCCGTCATGAGTTGCACCACAGTGTCTGCATCCTTTTCCTCAATGGGACGTTTCCGACCCGGCTGGAGGAAAATCGGAGCAGGTGCTACACGCTGCTGCTGCTGTGTCTCTGCAGCGTGAGTTGCAGATGCTCCTGCTGGGCGGCGCCCAAGGCGTCCACGGCCAGTGGCTATGGGAGGAATGTTAGCCACTGACGCTGCTGCTGCTGCTGCGGAACTGTGCATGGTGGCGCGCCCGCGGCCGCGGCTTGCCACAATGCTGCTCCCTCTCCTCCTGATTCCCTTGCTGCCCTTCCCCTTGCCCAAACCGCGCTGGCTGCCACTTCCAGACATCTTAAATGTTTTGGGCGTATAGACAAAAGTTTTGTAAAAGGGCGGGTGAAAAGTGGGGTACTTTAATGGAGTGGGTTGGTTGGTGAGGTGACTGAGTGAGTGTCCCCTAGTACAGTAAGTAGTAACAGTCAGGAAGTACAACTAGCAGTTACAATAATCAGTAGTAATCACAAGTAAATTTAGTGTGTGTACACTCAGACAGTGAGTGCACGCACGCAGGAGCTAGTAGCCTATGAACACAGTGACTGAGTGTCCTAGACTCCTAGTACAGTAAGAGTAAGTAGTAACAGTAAGTAGAACTAACTAATTACAATAATCAATCAGCGATCAGAAGGAAATGGAGTGTGGGTGGTGTGTGTACACTCAGACAGTGAGTGACCGCACGCAGGAGCTAGTAGCCTATGAACACAGTGACTGAGTGTCCTAGACTCCTAGTACAGTAAGAGTAAGTAGTAACAGTAAGTAGAACTAACTAATTACAATAATCAATCAGCGATCAGAAGGAAATGGAGTGTGGGTGGTGTGTGTACACTCAGACAGTGAGTGACCGCACGCAGGAGCTAGTAGCCTATGAACACAGTGACTGAGTGTCCTAGACTCCTAGTACAGTAAGAGTAAGTAGTAACAGTAAGTAGAACTAACTAATTACAATAATCAATCAGCGATCAGAAGGAAATGGAGTGTGGGTGGTGTGTGTACACTCAGACAGTGAGTGACCGCACGCAGGAGCTAGTAGCCTATGAACACAGTGACTGAGTGTCCTAGACTCCTAGTACAGTAAGAGTAAGTAGTAACAGTAAGTAGAACTAACTAATTACAATAATCAATCAGCGATCAGAAGGAAATGGAGTGTGGGTGGTGTGTGTACACTCAGACAGTGAGTGACCGCACGCAGGAGCTAGTAGCCTATGAACACAGTGACTGAGTGTCCTAGACTCCTAGTACAGTAAGAGTAAGTAGTAACAGTAAGTAGAACTAACTAATTACAATAATCAATCAGCGATCAGAAGGAAATGGAGTGTGGGTGGTGTGTGTACACTCAGACAGTGAGTGACCGCACGCAGGAGCTAGTAGCCTATGAACACAGTGACTGAGTGTCCTAGACTCCTAGTACAGTAAGAGTAAGTAGTAACAGTAAGTACAACTAACTAATTACAATAATCAATCAGCGATCAGAAGGAAATGGAGTGTGGGTGGTGTGTGTACACTCAGACAGTGAGTGACCGCACGCAGGAGCTAGTAGCCTATGAACACAGTGACTGAGTGTCCTAGACTCCTAGTACAGTAAGAGTAAGTAGTAACAGTAAGTAGAACTAACTAATTACAATAATCAATCAGCGATCAGAAGGAAATGGAGTGTGGGTGGTGTGTGTACACTCAGACAGTGAGTGACCGCACGCAGGAGCTAGTAGCCTATGAACACAGTGACTGAGTGTCCTAGACTCCTAGTACAGTAAGAGTAAGTAGTAACAGTAAGTAGAACTAACTAATTACAATAATCAATCAGCGATCAGAAGGAAATGGAGTGTGGGTGGTGTGTGTACACTCAGACAGTGAGTGACCGCACGCAGGAGCTAGTAGCCTATGAACACAGTGACTGAGTGTCCTAGACTCCTAGTACAGTAAGAGTAAGTAGTAACAGTAAGTAGAACTAACTAATTACAATAATCAATCAGCGATCAGAAGGAAATGGAGTGTGGGTGGTGTGTGTACACTCAGACAGTGAGTGACCGCACGCAGGAGCTAGTAGCCTATGAACACAGTGACTGAGTGTCCTAGACTCCTAGTACAGTAAGAGTAAGTAGTAACAGTAAGTAGAACTAACTAATTACAATAATCAATCAGCGATCAGAAGGAAATGGAGTGTGGGTGGTGTGTGTACACTCAGACAGTGAGTGACCGCACGCAGGAGCTAGTAGCCTATGAACACAGTGACTGAGTGTCCTAGACTCCTAGTACAGTAAGAGTAAGTAGTAACAGTAAGTAGAACTAACTAATTACAATAATCAATCAGCGATCAGAAGGAAATGGAGTGTGGGTGGTGTGTGTACACTCAGACAGTGAGTGACCGCACGCAGGAGCTAGTAGCCTATGAACACAGTGACTGAGTGTCCTAGACTCCTAGTACAGTAAGAGTAAGTAGTAACAGTAAGTACAACTAACTAATTACAATAATCAATCAGCGATCAGAAGGAAATGGAGTGTGGGTGGTGTGTGTACACTCAGACAGTGAGTGACCGCACGCAGGAGCTAGTAGCCTATGAACACAGTGACTGAGTGTCCTAGACTCCTAGTACAGTAAGAGTAAGTAGTAACAGTAAGTAGAACTAACTAATTACAATAATCAATCAGCGATCAGAAGGAAATGGAGTGTGGGTGGTGTGTGTACACTCAGACAGTGAGTGACCGCACGCAGGAGCTAGTAGCCTATGAACACAGTGACTGAGTGTCCTAGACTCCTAGTACAGTAAGAGTAAGTAGTAACAGTAAGTAGAACTAACTAATTACAATAATCAATCAGCGATCAGAAGGAAATGGAGTGTGGGTGGTGTGTGTACACTCAGACAGTGAGTGACCGCACGCAGGAGCTAGTAGCCTATGAACACAGTGACTGAGTGTCCTAGACTCCTAGTACAGTAAGAGTAAGTAGTAACAGTAAGTAGAACTAACTAATTACAATAATCAATCAGCGATCAGAAGGAAATGGAGTGTGGGTGGTGTGTGTACACTCAGACAGTGAGTGACCGCACGCAGGAGCTAGTAGCCTATGAACACAGTGACTGAGTGTCCTAGACTCCTAGTACAGTAAGAGTAAGTAGTAACAGTAAGTAGAACTAACTAATTACAATAATCAATCAGCGATCAGAAGGAAATGGAGTGTGGGTGGTGTGTGTACACTCAGACAGTGAGTGACCGCACGCAGGAGCTAGTAGCCTATGAACACAGTGACTGAGTGTCCTAGACTCCTAGTACAGTAAGAGTAAGTAGTAACAGTAAGTAGAACTAACTAATTACAATAATCAATCAGCGATCAGAAGGAAATGGAGTGTGGGTGGTGTGTGTACACTCAGACAGTGAGTGACCGCACGCAGGAGCTAGTAGCCTATGAACACAGTGACTGAGTGTCCTAGACTCCTAGTACAGTAAGAGTAAGTAGTAACAGTAAGTACAACTAACTAATTACAATAATCAATCAGCGATCAGAAGGAAATGGAGTGTGGGTGGTGTGTGTACACTCAGACAGTGAGTGACCGCACGCAGGAGCTAGTAGCCTATGAACACAGTGACTGAGTGTCCTAGACTCCTAGTACAGTAAGAGTAAGTAGTAACAGTAAGTAGAACTAACTAATTACAATAATCAATCAGCGATCAGAAGGAAATGGAGTGTGGGTGGTGTGTGTACACTCAGACAGTGAGTGACCGCACGCAGGAGCTAGTAGCCTATGAACACAGTGACTGAGTGTCCTAGACTCCTAGTACAGTAAGAGTAAGTAGTAACAGTAAGTAGAACTAACTAATTACAATAATCAATCAGCGATCAGAAGGAAATGGAGTGTGGGTGGTGTGTGTACACTCAGACAGTGAGTGACCGCACGCAGGAGCTAGTAGCCTATGAACACAGTGACTGAGTGTCCTAGACTCCTAGTACAGTAAGAGTAAGTAGTAACAGTAAGTAGAACTAACTAATTACAATAATCAATCAGCGATCAGAAGGAAATGGAGTGTGGGTGGTGTGTGTACACTCAGACAGTGAGTGACCGCACGCAGGAGCTAGTAGCCTATGAACACAGTGACTGTCTGACTGAGTGTCCTAGACTCCTAGTACAGTAAGAGTAAGTAGTAACAGTAAGTACAACTAACTAACAATAATCTATCAGTAATCAGAAGGAAATAGAGTGTGTGTACACACAGACAGTGAGTGAGTGCACACACGCAGGAGCTAGCTAGTAGCCTATAAACAGTGACAGTCAGTGAGTGTCCTACTCCTAGTACAGTATAACTACAATACTATTAGTAAAGGACAGCAGAAATACTGGTATAGATGAGAGAAATAAACAGAGGACAGCTGCCCACAGAGGCAAGGCCCCCCTGAGGCCTAAACCTGTAAGCTTGCAGCAGCTGCCTGTCTCTAATGTAACACACAAGCTACTAACTAAAATACAATGTCTATCTAACTAACAACAATATAGGTGTATATGGCAGGTGTAGGTGAGCAAAAACGCTAGGTAAATGATCACAATAGAGCACTTGCTAAGCCAAAGCACAAAGGAGCAACTCTCTCTCTGTACAAGTCTCAGGCAAGCATGGAGAAACGTAACATGGCGGCCGCTATTTATAGGGTAGGGGCTGGCCAGGGTCCCCCTCTGTGATTGGCTGCCGTCAGAGGGCCTGGGAGCCCTCTGATTGGCTCTAAGGACATCAATCTGGGCTATGACGCTATTCGAGCTCGGTACCGAGCTCGAATAGCGCCGAGTTGCTCGAATAGCTCGAATAGTGAATGGGCTATTCGAGTGTACTCGGATAGCCCATTCGAATAGCTCCAGCTATTCGGAGCTCGAATACCGAGCTCGAATAGCTGAAAAAGAGCTCGAATATTCGAGCTACTCGAATATTCGAGCTCTGCTGAGCACCACTGGTCTTAATCCACTTTCTCCCTTGCACCTTCACAGCCACCCTCCTCCACACCGCCTCTTCCCTTCAGCGGTTCCTTCTCCTCTGCCCACAGCAGTACCCAGCTGTCCGTGAAGGAAGTATTTGAGCATAAGAAGCAAATGTCTGCCAGTCACCCTCTTGCCTGGCGTCTGACAGCTGGCGTGGCGGAACTATTAGCTCGCCAGCTATTACCATACAAGCTGGTGGAGTCGGAGGCTTTCCGTAAGTTTGTGGCCATTGGTACACCGCAGTGGAAGATACTAGGCCGCAATTATTTTTCACAAAAGGCCATACCCAAACTGTACCGTGCAGTTGAGAGGCAAGTGGTGTCATCTCTGGCACACAGCGTTGGGTCAAGGGTCCACCTGACCACGGATGCCTGGTCTGCCAAGCACGGGCAGGGCCACTACATTACATACACAGCCCATTGGGTCAACCTGGTGACTGATGGCAGCAAGCAGGGAGTACGTGGCTGCGCAGCGGACCGACTTGTCACACCTCCACGGCTTGCAGGCAGGCCTCCAGCCACCTCCTCTCCACCTGCTACCACCGCTTCGCTGTCATCATCCTCCTCCTCCTCCTTGGCTGGTGCCGCGATCTCCTCTCCAGCTACACAGCCCCAGCACCCCAGGGCCTATGCTGCATGCCAGGTACGACGGTGTCACGCAGTGTTAGACATGTCTTGCCTGAAAGCAGAGAGTCACACTGGAGCAGCTCTCCTGGCTGCTCTTAACAAACAGGTGGAGCAATGGCTGACCCCGCACAAGCTTGAGATCGGCAACGTGGTGTGTGACAATGGCAGCAATCTCATTGCTGCGTTCAATTTGGGAAAGCTGACACACATACCCTGCATTGCACATGTGCTGAATCTGGTCGTGCAAAGATTTGTGTCCAAGTACCCAGGCTTAGAGGACGTCCTGAAGCAGGCCAAGAAGTTGTGTGGCCATTTCAGGCGCTCTTACAAGGCCATGGCACGCTTTGCAGACATTCAGCGTAGAAACAACTTGCCGGTGAGACGCCTGATTTGTGATAGCCCGACTCGCTGGTATTCCACCCTGCTGATGTTCTCTCGCCTGCTAGACCAGGAGAAAGCCGTCATCCAGTACCTGTATCATTACAGTACAAGGACACAATCTGGGAGGATGGGGATGTTGTGACCCAACAACTGGACACTGATGCGAAATGCATGCAGGGTCATGGAGCCCTTTGAGGAGGTGACCAAACTGGTGAGTCGCGATGAGGGCACCATCAGCGACTTGATCCCCTACACCTACTTCCTGGAGCGTGCTGTGCGTAGAGTGGTGGATACAGCTGTGGAGAAGCGTGAACGAGAAGAGTTACGGCAGCAGGAGTTGTGGGAGCTATTTACACCCGAACCCGGTGTTCCCACAACACCTGTGGCAGCACAGAGGGGGGAGGAGGAGTAGGAAGAAGAGGAGTCGTGTGGGGAAGGAGAGGAGTCAGACTCTGATGATGGTGATGATGAGGAAGGTGTTTCTGTGGAGGAGGAAGAGGCGGCGAAAGAAGAACAACCGCGGCAGCCATCACAGGGGGCTTCTGCTGCTCCACGTTCCCGTGGTATTGTTCGTGGCTGGGGGGAGGAAGAGGAGTTGCGTCCCGTCACTGAGGAAGAGCAAGAGGAGATGGAGAGTACGTCTGCATCCAGCTTTGTGCAGATGTCCTCTTTCATGTTGTCCAGCCTGTTGAGGGACCCCCGTATCAAAAAACTCAAGTCGAATGGGTGGCCACGCTACTAGACCCTCGGTACAGGCACAAAGTGGCGGACCTGTTAACAACTCAACAGAAGGCGGAAAGGATGCAGCATTTGCATAACAAGCTGTCAATGATGCTTTACAATGCATTTAAGGGTGATGTGGCTGCACAACGCAATCAAGGTACCACTGGCAGTAACCCTCCTCCTCCCAAGTCCACGCAGGCAAGGACAGGACGCTCCAGCGATCTCAGGGTGATGTCGGACATGCGGACGTTCT